>NC_057802.1:605699103-605962707 GCF_018294505.1 Triticum aestivum
ATAACATATATATAGAGGGGGCGATCCACGAGAAGAGAGTGGACGTATCATCGGCTTGAGGTGTCCATAGAATCGAAGAGAGGGATGATGTGTGTGTGTGTTTGCGCGCGCGATCGATAAAGAGTGCCATCGAATTTGTGTGTGCCCACGTCAAAGATATAGAGTGGCTGGCCTACTGGAACGTGAGATGGGACATGTGCAGTTTGTCTCTGTGGCATGGATACCTACCTGCAGCGCTCGACTATCGGTGTGTGGTGGAGGAAGAGGGAGGCCCAATTAACTATAGAGGTACAATGGCTGGTATATGTGTGGAGGAGGAGAGAGGCCTACCTCATGTATTAAGGAGATCGATCTGCCTCATGTATTAAGGGAGATCGATCAGCATCCATGCATATGTGCAGGAGAGGAATAAGGTTGGGAGAGAGACAGAGCTAGAGTGTTGGAGGGGGTGGTAGTGAAGTTGCTTCTAACAAATGGTGGGATAGGCTTGCTAGACAAACGGAGGGCACGCCCGCAATATCAATAAGAGAGGAGATGGCTGCTTGTTGTCTGTGCACGTGCGTGTGAGAGACGGGCCAGGAGGCATGCACGAATGATGAGGGGGACGATGTGGCTGTGGTAACCAGACGTAACTACATAGGAAGATCAATTGCCCTTTGTTAGAGAAAGGAGAGACATAACTTGTGAGGTACGTCGATCGATGGGGGGGTAGTTAAAGTCGATCTAGGTATATGTTGGGAGATCGATCGGTATACATGCATGTGTGTGTTAGAAGCAAATGAGGCACGAGGAGAAGGATAGAGAGAGAGGGATGCATGTAGGAGGTGGTGCGAAAGGCATACTATATCGAGGGGGAGGAGTGTGCGAGTACGAGAACGATGAAAAGAGTGGTGGGAGTGAGGCATGGACGGTGACAAGAGAAGAGGGGAAGCTTGTGTTTGTGCTAGGCACACCTGGCTAGAGAGGCATATCGACCGATGTGTGCCGTAAAGAAGGAGTTGGGGGGCCTACACACACTGTGGGTGAACGACCTAAAGTGAAAAGACGAATTTGCGAGATGGAGCTAGAGAATGCTGAGGGAGGGTGAGAGGGATGCGGGTGTGTGCATGCACAAGAGAAAGTTAGCACTAGCTACAAAGATAAGAGGGTTGTGTGGGTGTAAAAGACGAATAGAGATCATATATACTTCATTATAAAAAGTGAATTCGGATATTTGAAGAATTTATCATAGTGTTTCAAACCGACGCATGTGTGAATATATATAACGGTGATACACATGGTGTGGTTATGAACATGTTATACTACATTTAATATATTTTATCTCTACTCTTATAAAAAACGGAGTTGTTGATGATGGTGTGCCTGCCATCCTGCATTATAGGCCGTCCGATTTATATCTGGCGGATAGCAAGGAAACTATGATGGTTGAAGTTGGCAACAATCCTGATTGTAGATTCTTATTGAAATAGAGAAACGAATTCAAATTTAGTTCGAATTGCAGCGGTAGTATAGACATTTGGAATGCACTAAAATGTTGGTATGAGTAGGTTACATGCATTATACAGCAAGCGAAAAAATTTAATCAGCCATAACATGGATTCATACTCCCTCCTTCCATCTATATAGGGCGTAATGAGATTTTTAAGACCGCCTTTGACTTTTGACAAGATTAATAGTACATGACATGCACAATGTGAAAATTATATCATTGAAAGAACCTTTCACAGACGAATTTAACGGTGTGCTTTGTGTAAGTTGCATGTCATATATCATTGCTCTAATATTTGGTCAAAGTTAGCATCGAAAAACGCATTAGGCCCTATATAGATGGAAGGAGGGAGTAGCTTTGAATAGCATTTGTATAGTAAAACCGGGCAAGACTCTCTCTTTGTGTGGTGTGAATAGTTTTATTTTCTTCGTTTTCTTTTTGGTTGAGGGAAGTGCGAATTGATTTGGTACGTACAAGTACAATATTACTACACGTTAGGCTTGTCCCTAAAATTCAACCCGCGTCTTGTTATATCCCGAAAATTCAGATATCGTGCTCCCAAAACTGGCGCCTTCACAACCCGCGCCTTGCTATCCCGAAATTATAACGCGCGCGAAAACTCCCTCCAGCAGCCAAATCCCGACACGCGAAATCCCCCTTCTAACCCTGAGCCGAAAGGGCCGCTAGTTCAAATCGGTGGGGGGTACTTTTGTAATACACCCTATATTTTGGACAAGCGCGTCCCTAAGTCATGCTTCACCCCCTCCCATCGCCCCCTTTTCGCCATTCGAAATCCCAGGCCGCCATAACCTCTCCGCTCCAGCCACGAAACCCCACCCTCCTCCGTCCGCCACGTCACCGCTGCCCAGCCGAAGCCTCTTCCCCGACGATGTCGTCCACCGCAACAGCTCGACGTCCCTCGTCCACCTCCCCGGATGAGGATCCGTCGTCCATCTCGCCATCCCGCCGGTTCAGCCGCCCCGTCCTCCACCTCCAAGGAGCTGCTCTGACGATCGCCTCGTCTATCGCGGCTGCTCCATCCCCACAGCGCCGCCTTAACCTGCTCCACCAGAACCGCAGCATCCTCACCGACTCCTCAGACGAAGCCAAGGCCTACTCGGCGCCACCAAAGAGGTTGTACACTCATCACATCACACCTTCTCCTTAACTCGACCTCCCAGCGCCGACGGTGCTCCATCCCGCACCCCCATGGAGCGGCTACCTTGAAGCCGGCACCGCGGGCGACATCTCCACGGCGGCTCTCCCCCAGTGCGAGGCTCCTTCGGCGGCGGTGTCCATACCAGCCGGATCTGCTGCTGCTGCTCCGGCTCTCGCTCGCTCGCGCTGCTGCTGCTGCTCTGGCTCTCGCTCGCTCGCTCGCGCTGCTGCTGCTGCTCCGGCTCTCGCTCGATCGCTCGCTCGCCCAGCTGCTGCTGCTCCTCTCCCCCTCGCTCGTGCTGCTGCTCTGCTCCGATTAAGCCACACTTCAGTCGACTGAATCGACTTTTGGGTCAGTCGATTTTCAGGGGTTGGGGGCTCGCCGGAGTTAAGGAAGAACCACCCGCAGCGGGGATGGGGGCTCGCCGGAGAGGTACCCCACTATCTATCTTAGGGTTCAGGGTGGGGACGGGGGGCCTAGAGGGCTGGCCGGGGCGGCGGTGGCGAGTTGTTTCGGGGCGGCGAGGCGGCGCTGGCGCCGGCGGTTCGGCCGGTGGTGCCTGGCGGCTCAGGGGGGTGCAGGTTGAAGATGAACTGCAGGCCCTCCCTAAACTACATGTCAAGTGCCTCTCTGCTACCATTGCGTTCAGTTTCGACAGTAGCATTCAGATTCCACAGTAAATTTCAGTTTCAACAGTTAAGTTCAGAGTCAACAGTTTTTACCTCATCTGTTGTAGTCAGGTGGTTTTTGGTGATGTTAATTTTACATCCATTTTACATCATCTATTGGAGATGCTATTAGAATCCCACTTGAGATTGACGATGTCTATCTTGTGCTGCTTCAGCCTTGAGGTCTTACGGCTCACCGGAGCTGCTCCAACGACAGAACGATCCATCAAAACAGAGCAGTGCCCTGGACGCCATCTACAGATTCCTCAGATCTTCCTCCACACCTCCGACAGCCACCTCTGCCTCAACTGCTTCAGCGACCAACCCAATGATGCTGAGGTCGACACGGCTATGGCAAAGAGGTTGTACACTTGTTGCATCACTTATTACTATACATTCACGTCGATCCATTAGGGCTATTTTGGTTCAACGGAAAAACGTCGATCCACTGGTTGTTACCATCACTCTAAATTTCTGCATGCTCTCCTTACATAATCACACCATATTTTTTTCGTATGCATGTCAGATATTGTATACAGTCATGCTGAACATGTAGAGAAAAAGAGAGGAGTTTTGCGCGGCAATACAATGTCATGCAGACATCGCTCCATGGTGGGTTCAATGGCAAACCCTCCCCACCCCTCTCCAGATTGTAATCCAGAGGAAGATATCTGTTCTGAGGCGGGTTCAGACACAGCTGACCACTCCTATTTACCACCCAAGGTGTTTTCTCTACCTTGGCATGATGATGTTAGTCATATCATGCATATGTTGCCTTGCAGTGCCTACTTTTGACATCATATATGTCATCTGCTTAGTTTAGACATGTTCTGTAATGCCACCTGTTTAGTTTCTATATCATATATGGGAATTATGCAGTCTCATATCTTTTAGCCAGCCATAATATATGTGAAATGTGCAATGCCATCATGTTTAACCAGGCATCATATATTTGAATGATATCTTGCCCATCCTTTTCTTCATTACATTTCCATTTGTCGACAATGTTTGTACATTAAACTACTCTTCCTGTGAATCAGCCATTTGGGTGGGAGATGGAAAAATCTAGAGTGAAAACAAGGCCTTCAGAGCAGACAGTGCTACCTGTCGAAGCAGATCTCTTGTTGGGCCCCGATAGCTCCTCAGAGATGGATTCAGAGACAAATGACCAGTCCTATTCCCCCACTGAGGTGTATGCTCTAACTTGGCACGGTTATACTGCTCATATCATGCATACGGTGTCTTGCATTGCATAGTCTAGACATCATATACACAATATTCAACACCATGTTCTTAGTTCAGACATCATGTCGAATGCCCTCTGTTTAGCATATAAATCACATATGTGAATTAAATGATGTGATCCTGATTACTTAGATAACATGTAGGTGAATTATGTCATGCGATCCTGTTTAGTTATTCATCATATCTTCGAATTATGTTATGCTATGCTATCCAGTTTAGATAGACATCATATATGTGAAATTATGTCATGCTATCCGTTTTAGTTAAACAATATACATGTCAACTATTTCATGCCCTCTTTTTTCCAAAGTATCTATTGCATCTGTCTCTCATACAATGTCTGTACATTCAACCATTTGAATTGGAGCGGGTGATGCCAGTATCTAGCAGACTAAAAACACGGTCTTCAAATAAAACAGTGCTACCTCTTGGTGGAGATAGCACCCCAGTTGTACATGCACAAGAACCAGCCCTACCACCCATAACCCAAACTCTTGCAGATTGTACCCTTACTGCGATGGACAGAGAACCAGCTTCACCCAATCTAACCCCAACCCCAGCCGATAGTAACCCAGTTCCTGTTGACACAGCACCATCTCCACCACAGAGCTCCCAAACAAGAGCAGTTAGTAAGGCAGCTCCAGTGCCCAAAGGTCCAGTACTATCACGGCAAACCCCAACTCCACCAGTTAGTACGCCTATTCCTGTGGAGGAAGCACAACCAACTAGTCGTAGTTTAGCATCTATCGCATTTGATGTTGTTAAATCGTATGTGCGTATCTTCCCATCTTGGAAATATTATACTGAAGATGATGGAAAATGCCAGTTGCAGGTGTTTGTCCAGGAGTTATGTGTAAGTAATGTTATTCATGGCAATTACTTTGCTTCGTCCCATACATCCTACCTCCATGATGGTTATAATACAGCAAATTTTCCCATTTTTCTCTATAGAGAAGGACCGATTTGGAAACTCAGGATGAGGTAACCTGTGCTAATACCTCTGCTATCTTCAAGAATGCTTGGTGGCAGTATCGGAATTACCTGAAGAAAACGTACTTCACCGGCAAAGAAACTCATAAAATTCCCTTACGTTCTCCTGAGACACATTTACTGGACGATGACTGGGACGCCTTGTTCTGTACTGGTCCCGAACCAAGAATGTGGTAAGGTCTATGAGCTCATTTTCTATTTTTAAGTATTATATTCTTGCGTCTTACTGTACTCTGTTCATGTAGAACAAGTGCCTAAACCTGAAGAACAACTGTTCTAATTTAAGATTCCATTGCTATCATAGTTCAAAAAAGCGCTAGGCGTTAATTGTGCGTTTTGCCACCGCCTTGCGCTTTACTGACCAAAGCGCATGCTTATGCGCAGTTATGCACAGATTATGCGTAGTTATGCGCAATGCGTTTTGCCAACGCCTAGAGCCTAGGCGCGCCTTTTTTAACTATGATTGCTTTGCTCTTGTATCACTGTATTTACTCATACAAACTTATTTTTAAATTGAAGGATCCAATCAAAACTCCAATGGCACAGCAGGTATGTTCACGCATGTTTCTTTAACAGGTTTGCTCATATCAATAGCTCTGTTGATTTCAATTTCAATTGTGTATACAGTTTACTTTCATATCATGCACATTACTAGCATCACAACAGAGCCAATAGTGTTGTTGTACATGTAGACCCGTGGTACCCATCTGAAATCTTGTTGTGCCGTGTAGTTTCCCACGCTTTGTATTCTTTCACTGCTGCTTTGTCTTGAACTGATATGATTTGAACTGTGTCTCTATTTTGATTTGGCAAGACAATCCAGTGACCATAGGACATAGATATATGTTTGTTTGATGCTTTTATTATGTACTAGTACTTGGCAATAGAAGACTTGGTAGTTTAATCCTGTCCACCTTACTAATGAACTGGTTCACCGAAATGAGTTTCATATACTAGTACATGCTAAAATTGTTATGTGTCTGCTTGTTTCTTCTTTTAGAATGCTGACAGAATATTGGGGAAGAGTGCCTTATTAAGCAATGGTAAAGGAAGTAATGCAGATAAGGTTCAGGATAGTGACACATCCTTGTTGGTCTCCAACAAAGCTGATAAAACAGCTAAGGAAGACTATCTTTAAGACATCGAGACAACCCCAAAGTCATGTCTTGGTTTAGTGTTCGAGTTACTGGCCACTACCGCTTGCACAAGCTATTCAAACTCACTGTCTGAATCAGTTCGGTTTCTTGAGTCTCAACTACAAGCTGAAAGACATCGATCAGCTGTGCTGCGACAAGAAGCGAAAGGACTGCGGAAGTCCCTGAAGCATTCAGATGCATACTTTCTGGTGCAACAGCAAGCGTTGGAGGATTTTAGCGCCAAACAGGACAAAGCTAATCAGCTTGCTAAGCTTATTGCCAGCATGGTGGATACCCAGGATAACGTTTCTTGAGCTCTTCTGAAGTTGTTTCAGTTATGCTCTTGTTTTGCTGCCGCATTTATTTGCACTGGTGGCCAATTTTCACGGCCAGTGTATGTAATGTGCTGCTTTGTTCCGTATATTTGCACTGGTGGCGAACTTTGATGCCCGGTGGATGTAATATGTGTAATAGCGGTAATAGGCTAGCGTTAATTGCTTGCTTATTTATTTCCTTATTGTCATGTTTAGTTGTTTGCTTGTAGTCACTGCAGTTCTTTTTCTTTTCTTTTCTAGTGGCCACAATAGCCTATTTTTGGTAACTAGGCCAAAATAATCATGGCAACACACGGACTGTTGTAACCATGGGCCTCCTGCAGGCCGTATGATCCATGGGCCTTCGTCCGGCCGTAGGATCCATCAGCCTTCTATACGGGCCTTAGGGTCCATGGGCCTTCTACGGGCCATAGGGTCCATGGGCCTTCTACGGGCCGTATGATCCATGGGCCTTCTACGGGCCGTACTATCCATGGGCCTCATACGGGCCGTAGGATCCATGGGCCTTCTACGGGGCGTATCATCATTTCGCCAATCATGGGCCATACTATTCGTG
Organism: Triticum aestivum; assembly: GCF_018294505.1. Lineage (NCBI taxonomy): Eukaryota > Viridiplantae > Streptophyta > Magnoliopsida > Poales > Poaceae > Triticum > Triticum aestivum. The sequence goes on from NC_057802.1 coordinate 605,706,682, forward strand.
GACCATAATGGGCCATTAATAGGCCGTATTTGATAACTCTATGAAAACATCCCAACGGGTTTTTTTACATGAAAATGGCCCAACGTATTAACGGTCCACAAATGGGCCGACTGTAACGACAGGCTGAATTTGGCCCACAAGCAGAAAATGACAGTAACGGGCCGTATGTAACCGAATTCTGCAAATGAGCCCAAGAATCAATGGGCCCTGAGAAGGCCGAAAGATAACTTGGGCTGGAAACGGCCCAATGGAATAACGGGCCGTTAATGGGTATAAAGTGATACACTATTCATTACGGGCCAGTTTCACCACGGGCCGTTAATGGGCCAAGAGTTACAAAGGTCCTCATATGGGCCGAAAGAAGTCATGGGCCACACATGGGCCGGAAGTTAAAACGGGCTGAATCATATTGGACGGCCCAGATGACGCTACTGGGCCTAATTCGGATAGGGCGTAACGGGCCCTGGGTTAGCGGGCTGTAAATGGGCTATATGCGAACAGGCCGTTAACAGGCTTTCCGTGGGCTAGCCCGCCACCTTTTGACCAAGTCAAACGGGCCAGCCTTTTCACAGGAATGGGCCTCTGTTGGGCCGTGCCACGTGTCGCCGTATCATAGGCGCCTTCGGTCCAATGAGCGGATGACATCTGTCCCAACGGTGAGCCGACACGTGTTTCCTCCAGCCAATGATGATTTTACACATGGAAAATCCCCATTGGTCGGGGCTGTTAACAGGTTATCGGATCCAAAACCCGACCCGATAGCTTAACGGCGTTCTGTTACGGTGGATGCCATGTGTCGGTCACCCTTGACGAAAGCACTTCTGTGACGCGCAATTTATCATCATGGAAGTGGACACTTCCGTGATGATAATTTTGGTAATGTCATGGAACACTTCTACGACAGCACAGGTATGACTATCTTGATTCTGTCATAAAATCGTCATGGATGTACATGCATGACAAAAAACGCGACCTACTGTGACAAACACGTATCATCATGGAAGTGTATTTTTTTGTAGTGGAGCAGGCAAGGTAATAGTCTCAGGGTGATGTTTATCAAAGAACAATTTGTATTTAAGCGCCCCTTCCCTGTTCTTAACAATAAAGTCATGCGCTACCATACTCTTATAATCTAAAAAGCAGTGGACAGCAATTTTTCTTATTTTTCATAGTGCCTAATAGGTATGTTATAATGTGCAGCAAGGCGTGAAGCGTAAATACCTCCAAAGATGGGGCCCTTTGTACGGTTCAAACTTAACCGTTTAGCAATAATACCGCCCATACTAACAGTGTTATCGCAGAATAAACCATGGAACAAAATGATAATATGAGGAACACTAAGATTTCCACAGTTTTCGCGACCAATTAAACAACGACTAGCAAATATTGCAAAGTAGCGTAAAATAGGAAAATGTATGCTAGTTATTCTTGCATCGGAAACCTTCCTAGTTTCCCCTACAGTAATAGTGTCAATAAACCCGTCCACATCTTTACGATGTGGTTCCTCTAAACTACCCTCGAAAGGTATTTTGCAAACCTTGCAAAATTCATCTAGTGGCATCTTCTTAGCCACATCATATAAATGAAACTCTACTGAAGGAGGTGTTTCCTTAGGATAATAGTAGAAGTTTTGCACAAAACTATTGGTGAGTAAGAGATACTGTTCGCGTTGGTCGTGGAGGAAGTCGGTGAGGCCTGCATTCTCAGCCAATTCATAAAAATCTTTATATATCCCGGCTGCTCTAAAGAAATCATCGGAAGGCCATTCACACGGCCGAACCTCCGCGGTGCGAGGAAAATTATATTTGGGCATCTGTGCTTCTTCACTCTGCTTTTCCTTCGAGCTTCGGCTCGATGAGCCCCTCAAAAATCTCTTCATTATTTTCTGAAAAATTCTGAAATTTTTAGTAACTTCAAATGAAAGTGAACCAAGCTCAACAAAATTGATAGCAACCACTCCTACAAGTGCCTAGAGCCTATATCATGCATTAGAACTATTTGGAACCATATAAATTTGACATGCAAGCTCAAGAACATGGTCACCTAGGCAGCACAAATTTGCAATGAATAAAGCACTAGAACAAAAACTAATTGGACCAATGGAGGAGTTACCAAGGAACAATCCCCCCAAGCAGTTTTGTGAGAGGTGCTTTGAGCAAGGAGATCGAAAATCGCAGCAAAATGAGCTAGAACTCGTGCTTGAGCTGGATGGTGATTTTTTTGGGAGGAAGAAGAAGTGTGTGGGTGCAGGAATAAGTGGAGGGGGCCACCATGGGCCCACGAGGCAGGGGGCGTGCCCTGTAGGGGTGGGCGCGCCCTGGACCCTCGTGTCCAGGTGCTTGCTCCCCCTGTTGTGTTCTCAGTGCCAGATATTCTCAAATATTCCAGAAAAAACATATTAAATTGGCAGGGCATTTGGAGAACTTTTATTTTCGGGGTATTTTTATATTGCACGAATAATTCAGCAAACAGACAGAAAAATACGATTTTTGCTTTATTTCAACTAAATAATAGAAGGTAAAAGGAAGGGTACAGAAGGTTGTGCTTTCTAACTTCATCCGTCTCATGCTCATCAAAAGGAATCCACTAACAAGGTTGATCAAGTCTTGTTAACAAACTCTTTTCGGATAACATGGAACCGGAGAAATTTCGAACCTCAACGGGGATATGCACATCCCCAATAATAAGAATATCATATGTCTTCTTGACAGCAGGAAGAGGAAATTCAAAACCTCCAAAAATAATCAATGGAATTTTCCAATAGAGTTGATACTATGAACTTGAGGTTGTTTCCTCGGAAAGTGTACCGTATGCTCATTGCCAGTAACATGAAAAGTGACATTGCCCTTATTGCAATCAATAACAGCCCCTGCAGTATTCAAAAAGGGTCTTCCAAGAATAATAGACATACTATCGTCCTCGGGAATATCAAGAATAACAAAGTCCTTTAAAATAGTAACCTTTGCAACCACAACAGGCACATCCTCACAAATACCGACAGGTATAGCAGTTGATTTATCAGCCATTTGCAAAGATATTTCAGTAGGTGTCAACTTATTCAAGTCAAGTCTATGATATAAAGAAAGAGGCATAACACTAACACCGGCTCCAAGATCACATAAAGCAGTTTTAACATAGTTTCTTTTAATGGAGCATGGTATGGTTGGTACTCCTGGATCTCCTAGTTTCTTAGGTATTCCACCCTTGAAAGTGTAATTAGCAAGCATGGTGGAAATTTCAGCTTCCGGTATCTTTCTCTTATTAGTAACAATTTCTTTCATGTACTTAGCATAAGGATTCATTTTGAGCATATCAGTTAGTAGCATACGCAAAAAGATAGGTCTAATCATTTCAGCAAAGTGCTCAAAATCCTCATCATCCTTTTTCTTGGATGGTTTGGGAGGAAAAGGCATGGGTTTCTGAACCCGTGGTTCTCTTTCTTTACCGTGTTTCCTAGCAACAAAGTCTCTCTTATCATAACGTTGATTCCTTGATTGTGGGTTATCAAGATCAACAGCAGGTTCAATTTCTACATCATTATCATTACTAGGTTGAGCATCATCATGAACATCATCGTTAACATTATTACTAGGTTCATGTTCATTACCAGATTGTGTTTTAGCATCGGAAATAGAGATATCATTTGGATTCTCTGGTGGTTCAGCAATAGGTTCACTAGAAGCATGCAAAGTCCTATCATTTTTCTTTTTCTTCCTTTTAGAAGAACTAGGTGTATCTATATTATTTCTCTGAGAATCTTGCTCAATTCTCTTAGGGTGGCCTTCAGGATACAAAGGTTCCTGAGTCATTTTACCAGTTCTAGTAGCCACTCTAATAGCATAGTCATTATTCTTACTATTCAATTCATTGAGCAAATCATTTTGAACTTTAAGTACTTGTTCTACTTGAGTGGTAACCATAGAAGCATGTTTACTAATGAGTTTAAGTTCACCTTTAACTCTAGACATATAATCACCCAAGTGTTCAAGCGTATCGGAATTATATTTCAATTGTCTACCAAAATAAGCATTGAAGTTTTCTTGTTTGACAATAAAATTATCAAACTCTTCTAAGCATTGCCTAGCAGACTTATAGTGAGGAATATCACCTTCATCAAATCTATAGAGAGAATTTACCTTTACTACCTGTGTCGGGTTATCAAGACCATGAGTTTCTTCAATAGGTGATGGATTAAGACCATAATTTTCTTCATCAGGCGGTAAATTAAGACCATGTATTTCTTCAATAGGAGGTAAATTCTTAACATCTTCAGCTTTAATACCCTTTTCTTTCATAGATTTCTTTGCCTCTTGCATATCTTCAGGACTGAGAAATAGAACACCCCTCTTCTTCGGAGTTGGTTTAGGAATAGGCTCAGGAATTGGCTCAGGAAGTGTCCAATTATTTTCATTTGTCAACATATTATTAAATAGAACTTCAGCTTCATCCGGTGTTCTTTCCCTGAAAACAGAACCGGCATAACTATCCAGGTAATCTCTAGAAGCATCGGTTAGTCCATTACAAAAGATATCAAGTATTTCATTTTTCTTAAGAGGATGATCAGGCAAAGCATTAAGTAATTGGAGAAGCCTCCCCCAAGCTTGTGGGAGACTCTCTACTTCAATTTGCACAAAATTGTATATATCCCTTAAAGCAGCTTGTTTCTTATGAGCAGGGAAATATTTAGCAGAGAAGTAATAAATCATATCCTGGGGACTACGCACACAACCAGGATCAAGAGAATTAAACCATATCTTAGCATCACCCTTTAATGAGAACAGAAATATGTTAAGGATATAAAGATAGCGAGATTTCTCATCATTAGTGAACAGGGTGGCTATATCATTTAATTTAGTAAGATGTGCCACAACGGTTTCAGATTCATAGCCATAAAAAGGATCAGATTCAACCAAAGTAATTATATCAGGATCAACAGAGAATTCATAATCCTTATCGGTAACACAGATAGTTGAAGTAGCAAAAGCAGGGTCATGTTTCATTCTAGCATTAAGAGATTTCTGCTTCCATTTAGCTAATAACCTCTTTAGATCATATCTATCATTGCAAGCTAAAATAGCTCTAGCAGCTTCTTCTTCCAGAACATAACCCTCAGGCACAACAGGCAATTCATATTTATTAGGGGGAGAGTCTTCATCATCACTTTAATCAATATTATCAGTTTCAATAATTTCATTCTCTCTAGCCCTAGCAAGTTGTTCATCAAGAAATTCACCAAGTGGCACAGTAGTATCAAGCATAGAAGTAGTTTCATCATAAGTATCATGCATAGCAGAAGTGGCATCATCAATAACATGCGACATATCAGAATGAATAGCAAAAGCAGGTTTAGGTGTCGCAAGCTTACTCAAAACAGAAGGTGAATCAAGTGCAAAGCTAGATGGCAGTTCCTTACATCCCCTCGTAGTTGAGGGATACATTTTTGTTTTCTCGTCTTTCAAGTTCTTCATAGTGACCAGCAGATATAAATCCCAAGTGACTCAAAGAATAGAGCTATGCTCCCCGGCAACGGCGCCAGAAAATAGTCTTGATAACCCACAAGTATAGGGGGATCGCAACAGTTTTCGAGGGTAGAGTATTCAACCCAAATTTATTGATTCGACACAAGGGGAGCCAAAGAATATTCTCAAGTATTAGCAGTTGAGTTGTCAATTCAACCACACCTGGATAACTTAGTATCTGCAGCAAAGTATTTAGTAGCAAAGTAATATGGAAGTAACGGTAACGATAGCAAAAGTAATATTTTTGGGTTTTGTAGTGATTGTAACAGTAGCAACGGAAAAGTAAATAAGCGAAGAACAATATGTGAAAAACTCGTAGGCATTGGATCGGTGATGGAGAATTATGCCAGATGTGGTTCATCATGTAACAGTCATAACATAGGGTGACACAGAACTAGCTCCAATTCATCAATGTAATGTAGGCATGTATTCCGAATATAGTCATACGTGCTTATGGAAAAGAACTTGCATGACATCTTTTGTCCTACCCTCCCGTGGCAGCGGGGACCTAGCGGAAACTAAGGGATATTAAGGCCTCCTTTTAATAGAGTACCGGACCAAAGCATTAACACATAGTGAATACATGAACTCCTCAAACTATGGTCATCACCGGGAGTGGTCCCGATCATTGCCACTTCGGGGTTGCCGGATCATAACACATAGTAGGTGACTATAGACTTGCAAGATAGGATCAAGAACTCACATATATTCATGAAAACATAATAGGTTCAGATCTGGAATCATGGCACTCGGGCCCTAGTGACAAGCATTAAGCATAGCAAAGTCATAGCAACATCAATCTCAGAACATAGTGGATACTAGGGATCAAACCCTAACAAAACTAACTCGATTACATGATAGATCTCATCCAACCCATCACCGTCCAGCAAGCCTACAATGGAATTACTCACGCACGGCGGTGAGCATCATGAAATTGGTGATGGAGGATGGTTGATGATGACGACGGCGACGGATTCCTCTCTCCGGAGCCCCGAACGGACTCTAGATCAGCCCTCCCGAGAGGTTTTAGGGCTTGGCGGCGGCTCCGTATCGTAAAACGCGATGAATCCTTCTCTCTGATTTTTTTCTCCCCGAATATGAATATATGGAGTTGGAGTTGAGGTCGGTGGAGCGTCAGGGGGCCCACGAGGCAGGGGGCGCGCCCCCCACCCTCGTGGACAGGGTGTGGGCCCCCTGACATGGATTCTTCTTCCAGTATCTTTAATATTTTCCAAAAATATGTTCCGTGGAGTTTCAGGTCATTCCGAGAACTTTTGTTTCTGCACATAAATAACACCATGGAAAGTCTGCTGAAAACAGCGTCAGTCCGGGTTAGTTCCATTCAAATCATGCAAGTTAGTCCAAAACAAGGGCAAAAGTGTTTTGGAAAGTAGATACGACGAAGACGTATCACTCATTCTATTCTAATCTCTCCCCTCTAAACCCATCAGATGCCTCTGAGACGTGACACCGGATTTGTCTTCCCACCGGAGATCACTCAGTTGATCCAGCAGCAAAATGCCTTGATACAGCAACTAGTCCAGAACCAAGGCAACAACAACAACAACAACAACAACAACAACACGCCGCCACCACCTCCAGTTGACAACTTAGCTCGTTTTCTGAGGTTGCAGCCGCCGCTGTTTACAGTAGCACCGAGCCAATAGTTGCTGATGACTGGCTACACAGGATTGGAAGGGAGTTGACCAACGCAGGTTGCACAGATGCTGAGAAGGTGCGTTTTGCCGCACATCAATTGGATGGACCCGCAGCCGCATGGTGGGAGAATTATACGACCACTTTCCCTATAGCCTGTCTCAGCAAGCGTTCCGCACTGCACATGTCTCAACTGGAGCTATGAGCATGAAGAAGCGTGAGTTTCACAACTTGCGCCAAGAAAACCGTACTGTGGGGCAGTACGTGGATGAGTTCAGTAAGTTAGCTCACTATGCCCCGGATGATGTGGCCACCGATGCCACGAAGTAGGAAAAGTTTATGGAAGGGTTGAATGATGAGATGAGCATGCAGTTGATGGTAGCGAAATTCGCTAACTATCAGGAGTTGGTAGACAGGGCTCTTATGATTGAAGGGAAGCAGCGGCAAATTGAGAGCCGCAAGAGGAAGTATGGACAAGGGAAGTACAATTCAGGAGCTCAGCAGAAGCCTCGTTTCACCCCGAACTCGAGAGGATTTACCCATAACCATGGAGGCCATACCCACAATGGAGTAAGTTCGCATAACCACAGTGGCCCCAAGAATGGAAACGGGAATGGAGCAGGCAGCAATCAGAACCGCTCTAACCCAGCAACGCCGGCCAAGAAGGATCTAAGTCACATTACTTGTTTCAAGTGCGGGAAGACTGGACATTATGCCACTGAGTGTTCTGAAGCAAAAAATGGTAATGGCAATGGAAGCTCTGGGAAGAAGCCCAGCCCTTTCAACAGGGGACAGGTGAACCACGTGAACGTGGAAGAGGTTGAAGAGCAGCCAGATGCAGTAATCGGTAAGTTTTTGGTTAAGTCATTTACCGCTCTCGTTCTTTCTTATACTGGTGCATCGCATTCATACATATCAAGGGGATTTGTGGACAAGTTTAAGTTACCCACCTTGGCCCTTAGGACGCCCTTGTTAGTAAGCTCACCAGGAGCAGAGTATATGGCCATTCGATGGTGCGACCGGATACCCTTAACCATTGGAAGCCATATTTTCCCCTCAGATCTAATAATTTTGGAGTCGCAAGGATTGGATGTGATACTAGGCATGGATTGGCTATCGAAGTATGGAGGAAACATTGACTGTGCTAGTAGGTCAATTCTGCTCACCACCCCGGAGGGAAACAGGATCAAGTATGTATCCAGGCATGCGCCGAGGAGGACCCAAGTAAATTCTCTCATGGGAGTTGTTCAGGAGGAAGTGCCTATAGTGAAGGATTACCCAGACGTATTTCCAGAGTAACTACCAGGCATGCCGACGGATCGAGACATTGAGTTTTTGATAGAGATGTTGCCAGGCACCGGACCAATATCGAAGAGACCATACCGGATGCCTGCAAATGATCTGGAAGAGATCAAGAAGCAGATTAAGGAGTTATTGGAGAAAGGTTACATTCGACGAAGTTCGTCACCATGGGGAGCCCCAGTGCTCTTGGTTGAGAAGAAGGATGGATCATTCAGAATGGTTGTTGATTATCGTGCGTTGAATGAAGTGACGATCAAGAATAAGTACCCACTACCGATGATCAATGACTTGTTTGACCAGCTGCAAGGAGCTAAAGTATTCTCCAAGATTGATCTACGATCAGGATACCACCAGCTGAAGATCCGAGAACAGGATATACCTACGATAGCCTTCACCATAAGGTACGGCCTATATGAGTACATAGTTATGTCATTTGGATTGACAAACGCCCCTGCCTATTTCATGAGTATGATGAATAAGGTATTCATGGAGTTCTTGGATAAGTTTGTCGTGCTGTTCATTGATGATATCTTGGTATACTCGAAGAATGAAGAGGAGCACAAGGAGCATTTGCGTTTAGTTCTCGAGAAGCTCAGGGAACATCAGTTATATGCCAAGTTCAGCAAATGCGAGTTTTGGTTGAAGGAAGTAGGATTTCTTGGACATGTTATATCAGGAGAAGGTATAGTAGTAGATCCTACCAAGGTTCAGTCAGTCACTGATTGGCTAGCACCCACCTCAGTAGGAGAGATCCGTAGTTTTCTTGGACTCGCGGGATATTATCGGAGATTCATTGAGAATTTCTCTAAGATTGCAAAGCCCATGACGGAGTTGTTGAAGAAGGACACCAAATTCAAATGGACTGAAGAATGCGAGGCAAGTTTCCACGAGTTGAAGAAATGTTTGGTTACAGCCCTAGTGCTGATTCTGCCGGATATACGCAAGGATTTCCAAGTGTACTGCGACACTTCTCGCTTTGGACTTGGAGGTGTACTTATGAAAGACATAAGAGCTGTTTCATATGCCTTGCGTCAACTTCGACAGCATGAGTTAAATTATGCCACGCATGATTTGGAGTTAGCAGCCGTAGTGCATGCACTCAAAACCTGGAGACATTTTCTTATCGAAAATCGTTGTGATGTGTACACGGATCATAAGAGTTTGAAGTACATTTTCACACAGAAGGAGCTGAATCTCCGGCAGAGGAGATGGTTGGAGCTTATAAAGGGTTATGATATGAAGCTGCATTATCATCCAGGAAAGGCCAATGTCGTAGCAGACGCTTTGAGCTGGAAGAGTTATATCAATACCGTCGTAAGCGGAGGATTGCCAAAGGAGTTAGCCGAGGATCTCAGGGAGCTTCGTTTGGAGATAGTCCCTAGAGGTTTTGTCGCAGCAATGGAGGTTCAGTCGACATTATTGGGAAAGATTCGTGAAGCTCAGAAGGATGACAAAGAGATTACCGAGATAAAGAAGAAAATGAGTACAGGAAAGGCCAAAGGTTTTCGTGAGGATGAGCACGACACCTTGTGGTTTGAGGACCGAGTTTATGTACCCAATAATGCAGAGATCATGAAACTGATACTTCAGGAAGCTCATGACTCGCCATACTCGATACACCCCAGGAACACCAAGATGTATTTGGATTTGAAGGAGCGTTTCTGGTGGACTGGAATGAAGAAGGACATAGCCTAGTATGTAGCCGTGTGTGATGTATGTCAGAGAGTGAAGGAAGAACATCAGAAGCCAGCAGGATTACTGCAGCCTATGCCGATACCCGAATGGAAGTGGGACAAGCTTGGCATGGATTTCATCACCGGATTACCCAGGAACCGATCAGGATATGATTCTATCTGAGTAGTAGTGGATCGTTTGACCAAAGTGGCTCACTTTATCCCAGTGAAGACCACATATACGAGTGCAAAGTTGGCTAAGATATATATGACCAGGATCGTATGTCTGCATGGAGTTCCAAGGACCATCGTATCAGATAGAGGAACGCAGTTTACCTCGAAGTTTTGGCACCAGTTGCACCAGACTTTGGGCACCGGGCTAGAGTTCAGTACAGCCTTTCATCCGCAGACAGATGGACAGACCGAGAGAGTCAATCAGATTCTGGAGGATATGTTTAGAGCTTGTGCGCTAGATTATGGATCTAGTTGGGATGATAATTTACCTTACGCGGAGTTCTCATACAACAACAGTTATCAAGCCAGTTTGAAGATGGCACCTTTCGAAGCTTTGTATGGAAGGAGGTGCAGGACACCGTTGATGTGGGATGAAGTTGGAGACCGTCAATTTTTTGGACCAGATTTGATCAAAGAGTCAGAAGAGAAGGTTAAGTTGATTCGAGATAGACTGAAGGTGGCTTAGTCCAGGCAGAAGAGTTATGCAGACTCAAAACGCAAGGAGGTAATCTATGAAATTGGAGATGGAGCATATCTTCGTGTGTCACCTCTGCGAGGAGTAAAATGATTTGGAGTTAAGGGAAAGTTAGCCCCGAGATTTGTAGGACCATACCGAGTTCTAGAACGTATGGGAGAAGTGGCCTACAAGTTGGAGTTACCTGAAGGACTGTCAGGAGTTCATGATGTGTTCCACGTTTCCCAGTTGAAGAAGTTCCATGCTGAGATGGCCGATATTCCTCCACGAGATACAGTGCCCCTGGAAGCAATTCAGTTGGATAGTGATCTGACCTACGAGGAGAAACCAGTCAAGATTCTCGAGTTTGCCAGCCGAGTTACCCGCAGCAAGGTTATCAAGTTTTGCAAAGTTCAGTGGAGCCACCATACCGAGTATGAAGCCACCTGGGAACGAGAGGATGATCTACGGAAAGACCACCCACACCTGTTTTCTAGCCAACCCGAATCTTAAGGGGGTAGGTTTTGTAACATCCCAAATTTTCAATATGGAATGTTATACATAGGACCTCATATGCATATCATATTTTATTTGCATTTTGGGTGTGATCCTAAAAATCCTAAGCAATGCAAGGACCCACGGAGAGAGTTGGGCATTTTATTATTTTCATCTTTGAATTTTCTCAAATATTGAAAAGAGGATCATTTTGGTTTTAATTATTTTTCTCTCCAAAAATATTTCAAATTTAAAATATATGAGAGGAGATAATATAACTTCTCCAAAATAAAAGAAATATTGGAGGAAAATATTAAAATCAAATAAATAAATTTTATTTGGATTTTTTTTGCTATTTTATTTGAATTAGAAAAAAATATGCATTTTTCAAAATTGCATTTTTAGGCAAAGAAAATGTTCACTATGTTCTAAATATTTTATTTAGATGGTGAAAATTGTTTTTGGCATTTTTAGATTTTTATTTCCATTTATTTAGAATTTTTCTCAGCGGAATCTTATTTTTTTAAAAAAAATTGTTTCGGACCGAGCCGGGCCGAAGCCCAGCTGGCCCATCACCCCGCACTGCCTCCCGTCGTCGCGCTCGCGACGGACTCGGGAGTCCGACCCCAAGCCGCGCCGCACCGCCCCCTCCTGCATGCCAGCACCACCCCCTCGGGCCTTTAAAGGCCGGAGCCGCCGCCGCCTCGATCCCCACACCACCCCGCCACCCAACGCCGCAGCCGCCGCCGCGCCCCGCCGCCCGAGCCGCCGCCGCTGCCGCTGCTGCTGCTGCTGCGCCTCACCCCGCGTCGCGCCGCCGTCGTCCCGCCGCGCCGCCCCACCCCCCCCCCCCCCCCCCCCCCCGCCTCACCGGAGCCGCCGCGGATCTTATCCGATCCGCCGCTGGTAAAAACCGCCCGGTTTTCTTCAAAACCCTAGATCGGTTTATTTATTTATTTATTTAGATCGGTTCGGTTTTTCTCGGTTTAGTTCATTTGCGAACGTTCGTCCGTTCATTCGTTTTAACGAACGAATCCGCCCGTTCGTCTCTGTTAACGAACGTTCGCGCCGTAGTTTTTCTTTTTATTCATTTTCGGCCAGGGACCTATCCGCGATTATTTTTATCGTAGATTAGCCCCTGATCTTCAAACCCTCATAACTTTTCAACCGTTTGTCCAAATCTAGTGAAACCAACACCAAAATCTTTGTCTCGAGCCCCTCTTTCTGTTTAATCAACTTGAACATGGGTTTGACAATTTAACATTTGGTTTCAAGCAGATTTGAATTCGAAGTTGTTTTGACCGTAGTTTCTGTTCCGTAGCTCCGATTCGGTTGATTCTTTTTGTGGATCGAATCTCTTCAGTTGGGTTTCCAAATTCAATCTTCTTATTTGAGTTTTACCCGTGCATCTTTGCTTGATTGCCTATGTATGCTATTGTTTGTTTGCGATAGAATTCCCGGAGTGCGAAGCATGCTACTACGAGTCTCTAGGGTTTGCGGATCGTCAGCAAGGCAAGTAACACATTGATCATACTCTTTTCATACCCAGTTTTTATGCATTAGTTACAATCCTCAAACACTGCATGATTAGGATGTGATTAACTTGTGGGTATTGGGAAGTAGATGATGAGGTAGAACCTATTGCCCTTTTATTATCAAACCCTTGGGAGTTATTTATACGCTATGCTTATATTGACATGCTATGCTCGTAGACGTGGATTGGGTTTGAGTGTATCCATGACAGATATGAGATTGTTAATTAATGGTTTACTTAAGGTGGCTACTTAAATACACATCTGGGTGGATTGGTTGCGGGCACCTGGAGAATCCAGTGTTGTCCTAGGATATCCCAGAGGACCCGTGTGATCATCCTATGGTTCGCCACCGAGGCTCAAAGGGATCATAAGATTATTCATGCTAGAAACTTCTGTGTGCAGCCACAAGCTATTATGGGCTCTAGCATAGTTGAGTATGTTGTATGACCTCTTCCAGTGGTAGGCTAGCAGATGTAGGGGATGTAGGTTGGTACTGTCTACCCAGAGTTAGATTTAATGCTTCTAAAAGACTGTATCTCGGTCATCCGTTTCTCAAACACCATGTAGTGCGAGAAATCCAACGGAGGAGATCGAGTCTTGTGGGGAAAAGTGTGCAAACCTCTGCAGAGTGTATAAACTAATCATGGTTAGACGTGTCCCCGGTTATGGACATCTTGAGTATCTAGTACTTGAATAATTGATTTGATCTCATCACTCTAAATTAATTTGTTGGGTTGTTAATTACTTTTTAATTGGGATTGAGTTGGAGGAACCTTCTCAATGTTTCAACTACCATGATAGTTAAACCAAATATATTCCTTTGTTGTAGGGAAATTGGCCTTTTGCAAAACATTATAACCGTAGAGCCTCCACCAGTCATATATGCATGTAGTGATAGCATTTACCTTGTTCATTGTTCTATTGTGTTACATTGCCAGCATATTCCATGTGCTGACCCGTTTCGGGATGCAACATATCATGTTGCAGACTTTTCAGACGAAGAGTAAGGTGCGCTAGGTCGTTGTCGTGCACTCAGCTATGCCGTTGGAGTTGATGGACTCACTTTATCTTCCAAGCCTTCCGCTGTTATCTTATTTAGATGGCCTTAAGCCATATTTATTGTAATAAGTTCTCTCTTGAGACTATCGATGTAATAAGTGTGTGATTGCTACTCTGTTATAAATCCTTCAAGTACTATGTGTGTCAGCATTACCGATCCAGGGATGACACTTGAACACATAGATTTGACCGCTGAGGTCGGATCGCTACAGAGTGCTCTGGAAACTTCGAAGCTAGTCTGGGACTGGCTCTCCAAGGTCAACGAAGGCATCTCAACCCAGAGATACTCAAGGATCAGTGTTCTTCGCAACCTCTTCAACCGCTTCGAGAGAAATGACAATGAGAATGTCCAGCTCACATTTGATCGCCTCACTGATATCACAAATGAGCTTCGCGCACTCGGCGCCACTGAGATCACCAAGCATGAAATCGTCAAGACACTTCTGAGATCGCATGACAGCTCATTCGACACCCTGGACCTGATGATTCAAGAACGCCCTGACTTCAAGACTCTCGATCCGTCTGACATACTTGAGAGGCTCAACACACATGAGTTCCAGCAATTTGAGAAAAGAGATATCTATGGTCCCAACTATGGCCGAACTCGCGCTTTGAAGGCAAAGGTTGTTTCCTCTTCTGAAGAAGAATCTGACAGCAGTTCTGAAGATCCTGAAGACATTGGAAAGGAGCTTGTTATGCTTGTGAAGAAGTTCTAGAAGTTCACCAAGAAGAAAGGCTTCAGAAAGTCTTCAAGATCCAGCTCAAGAAATGATGAAGCTTCCACTCGTGATCACAAGAAGAGAACATGCCACAAGTGCAAGAAATCTGGTCACTACATCTCTAAGTGTCCACAGTGGACAATGAGACCAAGAATAACAAGAAGAGCAAGGAATATGATTCCGATGACAAGAAGAAGAAGAAATCCTCAAAGTCTTCTTCCAAGTCTTCGTCCAAGTCTTCATCATACAAGAAGAGCTCATCTGGCAAGGCTCGTGCTTTTGTTGGCAAGGAGATGGATTCAGAGGAGGAGTCTGCTGCTAAGGAGGCAGAGGTGGAGTCTGAGGAGGAGTCCAACTCTGGTGTTGCATGTCTGGCTTTAGCTACAGCCTACGTTGCCAAGTCCATCTTCAGCACTGAAGACAATGGCTCCGTCACCAACGCTGATGCTAATGACAAGGACAACTCTGCTCCCACCTACTACTTCATGGCACGTGGTGCCAAGGTAAACTCACGCGATGCTTACTTTCAAACATCAAGTGTAGATGACTCTGAATGTGAATCTAAACCTAGCTACAAAACACTTGCTAAAATTGCAACTGAACAACAGAATGCCATGGAACATATTCAAAAATTGCTAGACAAAAGCGATGACCTGTTGGACGCGGAAATGACCTGATCTCAGTCCTTAATTGAAGACATCAAAAATCTTCATGTTAAGTATGAGGAACATGAAAGTCGTCATGAAACGCTCTCAACAACTCATGAAAAGCTTTCCTACGATTATCTTCAAAGGAAGCAAGAACTTGAGAACTTGAGAACGGCTCATGAAGATCTTCAAAAAGAGAATGAGTCACTCCATGCTGAACAGATCAGTTCCGCTCAAGAAGGATTTGAACAACCATGTCTAAAATGTCTTGAGCGTGATAACGCTGTCTCTATTGCTGAATGTTCTACTGCTGCTTCTGTTGCAATATCTTCAACTATTGATGTGGTAACTAACCCCTCTACTAAGGATACCACTACTATTGCTGATGAGAACGCCAGGTTGAAGACATTGCTTGAGACAGGAATGTACAAAAGTCTCAAAGGGCATCAAACACTATGTGATGTCCTCAAAAAGCAGATTCTGAACCAAAACCCTAGGAAAGAGGGTGTTGGGTTCGAGAGAAAAATGAATGTTGATGGTTCCTACTGGAAGCCTGAGTAGTACCCCAAAACCACATGGGTTGCTGCAAAGGAACCTTCAGTGGATTCGTCTACCTTGTCTGGCTTCACTTGTGCTAACCCGATTATCATTGATGAATCCTTTGATGCAAACTTTGAACTATTTAAGAATCAGAATGTTGAAGTGTTTGCCAGGTATATTGGTACTAACTGCAGGAATGGGCCACCTTTGAAGAAGATCTGGGTGCCCAAAAGTTGTCTTGAGAATCTTCAGGTGAATGTCATCATGACACCACCAGGGAAGAAGACAAACCCCAGACCAAAGGCTTCATATGGTCCAAAGGCTTCATACAGACAAAGGACTCAACGGAATCACCCTAACGCCAATGTTTTGCAGGGAAATCATACTCAGACTTATGAATATGAGCGTGTTTCGTCAAACCGCTATGCTCATAAGACCAAAAACTATTCTGCTTATTCATATGAGTATTATTCACCTCCTGCAAGGCTATTTGCTAGGGCTCCAAAGCCAAAGTTCTCAGATGCTGCACTTAGACTCATTGCTTCGAAGCCACCCCTAAAAATGTGGGTGGTTAAGAAAAATTAACTCACCTTTGCAGGGAATGGTCTCTAGCCGGAAATCAAAGGAGTCAGATGCTATTGCTGGGGACCTAAAACATCTTGTGGGGCGCAAGATAAAATGCCCAAATGGTCTTACTATGTATTTTGTTCCTGGTTTCCTTGACATTCATCCTATCTACCCTAACCAGGATCTGAACTTTGATAATATGCTTGTCCGACAAATGTTTATGCTTCACATTTCCCTTGGTGAAGCCTATCCCCCTAACTGCACTGTAGGGTACTATACCAAAGGCTTCTGAGTGGATTATGGATAGTGGATGCACTAACCACATGACTGGTGATCGAAGTTTCTCATGGACTCAATCTTACGTCCATCTGACAAGAGTCACATCACATTTGCTGACATTGGTAAAAGCAAGGTATTGGGTCTAGGTAGAGTTGCAATCTCAAAGGATCAGCACATGGATAAAGTGATGCTTGTTGAATCCCTTGGTTTCAACTTAATGTCTGTATCAATGCTTTGTGATTTGAACATGATTGTGATATTTGGAAAATATCGTTGCCTTGTGCTTATGGAGTCTGACAAATCTCTAGTCTTTGAAGGATATCGAAAGGACGATTTGTACATGGTAGATTTCTCAGCAGGACCACAGTTGGTCGTATGTCTTCTAGCAAAAGCTTCAGAGTGCTGGCTCTGGCATCGGAGGCTAGGGCATGCTGGCATGAGGAACTTGTACACTCTCGCGAAGAAGAAACACGTCGTAGGCATCGAGGGCGTCAAGTTCAAGAAGGATCATCTGTGTGGTGCCTGCGAAGCTGGAAAGATGACAAGGGCCAAGCATCCCTCGAAGACAATCATGACAACATCTCAACCCTTCGAGCTGCTTCACATGGACTTATTTGGCCCTACTCACTACTCTACTCTTACTACCACTGCTTGCCTATATGGCTTCGTCATTGTTGATGATTATTCAAGATACACATGGGTGCATATAATCCTTTACAAGAATGAAGTGCAGGATGTCTTCAGACGCTTCGCCAATCGTGCCATGACGAACTATGGCATCAAGATCAAGCACATCAGAAGTGACAACGGCACAGAGTTCAAGAACACAGGCCTCGACACTTATCTTGATACATTGGGCATCACTCATGAGTTCTCTGCTCCATACACACCTCAGCAGAATGGCATCGTGGAACACAAGAACAGAACACTCATTGAGATGGCTCGGACGATGCTTGATGAGTACAAGACTCCAAGGAAGTTCTGGCCTGAAACCATTGATACTGCATGCCACGTCATCAACCGTGTATATCTTCACAAGCTTCTAAAGAAGACATCCTATGAGCTTCTAACTAGTAAGAAGCCAAATGTCAGTTACTTCAGAGTATTTGGTGCTAGGTGCTGGATCAAGGATCCACATCACACTTCAAAATTTGCACCGAAAGCACATGAAGGTTTTATGTTTGGTTACGGAAAGGATTCGCACAACTACAGAGTCTTCAACCTCTTTCACTATAAAGTGGTTGAACCTGTGGATATGCGGTTCGATGAGACTAACGGCTCGCAAAGAGAGCACCTGCCAAATGTGCTAGATGAAGTCCCTCCTAGTGAATCGATTAAGCTTATGGGTACTGGAGAAATCATACCTTCAGAGGCTGAGGCTGAAGAGGAACTTATCATTTCTGCGCCTAATCAACCTGAAGACACTGCTCAGCCTGAAGCCAATGCTGAAGAAGAAGACAATGGTCAGCAAGGGCAAAATCTTCGTCCAGTTCATCCTCGTGTTGCAAATGAAGTACAGATTGAGAAGATAATTGATAGCATCAATGCACCTGGTCCACTCACTCGTTCAAGAGCAACACAGCTAGCAAATTTCTGTGGGCACTTTGCATTTGTCTCTATATCTGAACCCAAGAAAGTTGCTGAAGCTTTCATGGAACCTGAATGGATTCAAGCCATGCAAGAAGAGCTTCAACAGTTCGAGCTGAACAATGTGTGGGAATTAGTCAAGCGTCCTGACCCTCGCAAGCACAATATCATTGGCACCAAATGGATCTATCGCAACAAACAAGATGAGCATGGTCAAGTTGTCAGAAACAAGGCTCGTCTCGTTGCTCAAGGATACACTCAAGTTGAAGGGATTGACTTTGATGAAACATTTGCTCCGGTGGCTAGGCTTGAAGCCATTCGCATACTGCTAGCCTATGCCAACCATCACAATATCCTCCTCTACCAAATGGATGTGAAGAGTGCCTTTCTCAATGGCAAGATTGAAGAAGAAGTGTATGTTGCACAACCACCTGGCTTTGAAGATCCAAAACATCCTGATATGGTATACAAGCTCAACAAGGCACTGTATAGCCTCAAACAAGCCCCTCGTGCTTGGTATGACACACTCAAAAGACTTCCTGAAGAGCAAAGGCTTCAAACCTGGTTCCCTGGATCCCACTCTCTTCATGAAGACATACGATGGTGAACTATTTGTGTGCCAGATCTATGTGGATGACATTATCTTCGGCTGCACTAACAAAAAATACAGTGATGAGTTTGGGCACATGATGCAAGAGCAATATCAGATGTCCATGATGGGTGAGCTGAAGTTCTTCCTTGGTCTTCAAATCCGTCAGCAGAGCAACGACATCTTCATATCTCAAGAGAAATACCTCAAAGATTGCCTGAAGAAGTTTGGAATGCAAGACTGCAAAGGGTACACGACGCCAATGCCAACCAAAGGTCAATTGGGTCCCGACGACAATGGTAAAGAGTTCGATCAAAAGGTATACCGCTCCATGATTGGTTCTTTACTCTATTTATGTGCATCTAGGCCAGATATCATGCTTAGCGTTTGCATGTGTGCCTGATTCCAAGCGGCACCAAAGGAATCGCATCACTTAGCTGTGAAGCGAATTCTTTGATATTTGGCTTACACCCCAACACTAGGATTATGGTATCCAAAGGGCTCAGAGTTTGATCTAGTTGGATTCTCAGATGCTGATTATGCTGGTGACAAGGTTGATCGCAAGTCCACATCAGGCACATGTCACTTTCTTGGACGATCTCTTGTCTGTTGGTCTTCAAAGAAGCAGAACTGTGTGTCTCTCTCCACTGCTGAATCTGAATACATTGCTGCTGGATCTTGCTGCGCTCAGCTTCTATGGATGAAGCAAACTCTCAAGGACTATGGCATCCATCTGAAGCAAGTGCCACTATACCGCGACAATGAAAGCGCCATCAAGATTGCCAACAACCCAGTTCAGCATTCGAAGACAAAGCACATTCAGATCCGTCATCACTTTCTCAGAGATCATGTCATGAAGGAAGATATTGATATCATTCACGTCAACACTGAAGATCAATTGGCTGATATCTTCACAAAGCCCTTGGATGAGAAAAGGTTTTGCAAGTTGAGGTGTGAGCTAAATATCTTAGAATCCTCGAATGTCCTGTGATTGGACACGCATCCTAACGCTTATGCATGTTGATGACTTAGATGTGCAACACACGAAGTAAAGTATCTCTTCAATAAATGAAGACATACACTCTAAGTGTGAATACATTAACGCGAAATTTGACTTCGGAGCGCCACGATAATTTTGTGTTGTGTCTGGGTCTAATACTTCCTATACGGTGGGTAACGCCACCACCAAACTCTTGTTTGAAGTGTTTTAATTAGCGTCACATTTGCATAATCTTTGCATTTGGTTTGTCTTCAACATTGATTTGAATTCATGTTTATCTACACAATGTTGATTTGGTATCATACCGATATATTCATATATTTGTGTTCTGTCCTCTACAACACTCACTTATAGCTATGTCTTCATGTTTGAATCTTTTGATCTAAGTGAATGTGATCGGACCCTAACCCCCTCTATGCTTATACCTCAGATTCTATCTCTCCAAATCATATGCATTCTATTGAAAAAGTCGATTGTCTTCTCTGAGTCCTTGTCAGCAGAAGACATAGAGACAAAAATTGAATCTGTTTTAATGCTATATCATTATTGCCTGAAACCCGGAGAAGCCGGAACGACCACCCGACAATCCAGGCGTGCGTGGGAACATGGAACAACTTTCAATGAGTTGCATGCGTGCCACATGTTCTTCAGATGTGAACCGCCAGGGGCACCTGCGTAATTACGTTGTGTTGTCCCTTTCCTTATAAATACACAACTCACCGCGGTCACAATCTCTTCTTCCACCTCGCCACCTCGCACAAACCCTAGCGCCTCCGCTAGCTCGCGTCGACGCCGGAGACAAAGCGCTTAGCTGCCGCGACTTCTTCGACGCCGTCCTCACGCCGGCCGCGGACCTCGTCCTCTCCGCTACCACCGTAGGTGTCTTCCGTCGCCAAGTTAGGGCGCAGGAGATTGAACTGCTCGGCCTCCCTCTTGGCCTCGTCTAGCAGTTCGTCAAGGGTAATTGAAACTTACTTTTTACTGCCTTTTTGATCCATCAGATCCATCCACTTCAACCAAAAGTGGTTTCTAAACTTCCAAATCTGGATCTATCTTGTTCTGCATCTCATATCATGCCAAGTAGATTCACTTATGCTTCACAACTAGTTAGATTCCTCACTTGTACTTATTCATGGATTCGTACAAATCTGGAACCAACTCTCTCCAAATAAGTGAATGTCTTTGCACTATGAGGTCAATGTCTTCAAACTGATTTATCTTTAAAATCTTCTGAGAATGCATATGACCTCTTCCCCTTCCCTCGCACCTCTAATGCTGTCACAGGTACATGTCCGTGGGAGAATCCCTTGGTTCTCATAGTCTGCATTCATTTGCAGAGTTCTTATAGCGACACATCAACTCTCCTGAAGCCAGTTCCTGTCTGACCAGCAGACGGGAGCCATTCACAGTCTAGAAGCCTTTCAGCTTGAATATAATGGCCACTTAGAAATCAGCTAGAAAGGGCGGCAGGCAGCACCGTGGGGATACAGCCAAGGACTTGCCACCAGATCTCTTTGAAATGTAGAAGACAGATCCTGAAGAGAATTACAATCAGCGCAAGACTCGAATCCAATGGATTCGAAGATATTGGGTAGAGGAATGGTTCAAGTACAGATTTGTCACTGCTGAATATGCTCAAAAGAACGCCATCAAGCGACCATGGGGAGATATTATATACAGAGGTCTGCAGCCCAAGTCCCAGTCTAAAGCCATTACTCAAGGCTTCTACCCTTGCATGGTCCGTGGACCGCAACCAGACAATGCCGACCCATCATCTCTGTTATGGTGTCGTGAAGACAATCTCTTCAAGCGCAATTTTCAGTTTGCAAAGGAGTCTGTAGCTAAGAACAAGAAAGAATTTGGACTCGACTTCAACCCTGGTCCATCTGCTCCAAGGGCTGATTGCACCCGCGATGCAAATCCAAATGTCATCGGCCCCTTCTATAAACTCGACGGCCTTCTCACTCACATAGCTATACAGGGGGCCCCCGTGGAGCACTCAGCTGATGACGCAGATTCTAATGAAGCGCCAGCTCCACGTAAGCCGCAGAAGCAGAAGAAATCAAAGGATTCAAAGCCCTCTGTCGCACCAAAAGCTTCGCGTGCGAAGCCATTGGCAACTGCACTCCTGAACTCAGTGCGTAATCTGAAGATCTTTCTCGTATCTCCAAGAAGACGGAGAAGCCCAAGAAGAAGAAGCCCATGAAGATTTCTGGGCATGAACTTACTCCAGCTGCCGTTCTGCAGAACGAAGATGAAACCATTGATCTGTCAAGCGACGAAGATCTTGGTGATGATGCCCTTGAGCTACTGATCAAGAGCAAGCAAGAGGCGGAGATCTTCAACGATCTGCCCCTCTTTGATGTGGATATTCTGAACAACTTCATCGATGAGTGGTTTGACAACCCGAGCCTCAACATTGATGATCTCCAGCTGCCAGTTGACATCAGCGTCACCTTCCATGGAACCATAGCTAATGAGTTGGCCTTGGCTCAGAAGATTGTCGAGCTGAAGAACAAAATTGATTATGAAAAGGCTCAATTCAAGAAGAACATGGCCAAGCTCAGTGTGGCTAATGTTCAAAGCTTCAAGGAAACGCTGCATGCGCTCAAATAACAGTTTCACATGAAACGTGAAGAAGCAAAAGGTTCAAGAGAGCGGATGAAATACTTCGTAGAGAAATGTCAAGCACACAATGAGGCAGAAAAGCGCAAGGCTCTTGGGCGTCCAGGCATCGACCCCAAGATGGCTGCCAAACAGAAGAAGAAGCCTGCTGTGGCCCAAGCAGAAGCATCAAGATAGGAAGCACCTCGCATTGTCTTCCCTGCCAGCATGACAGGCTCGAAGCCTAAGGTCCCCACAGCAGCTTCAGAACTCAAGAAGACAAGGGCAGCTGAAGCCGAAGCCAAGAAGCGCAAGCACAAGAATGTTTCTGATGATGCTCCATCAAAGAAGAAACAGAAAATGGTTTCAAAGAAAGAGCGTGCTGCGGCCTCTGAGCCTTTTGTTGTCGAGCCCATTTCTGTTGCTCGTCCTGCCTCCACCAACCAAGAGCGTCAACTTGTGATCCACAAGCCTGCTTTCACAGAGGCTCCTGAAAATGAAGAAGTACCAGCTGTTGACCCCATCACAGCTGAAGACGTTGGTCGTGAAGACAATGTAGAAGATGATGAAGTCCTTCCTCAAATCGAGCACCAACCGGTATCATCGCCTGTTCTTACAAACAGCGAACTCATCAGCATTGGTCGTCCTTTGATGCCAATTGCTCAGGATGATTCATGGGCTGATCGCCCCAGCAAGACACCCCTGCCCATGATGAAACTCCCACAACACCAACACCTCAAGTCACCACTCCGGTGCTTGACGACGACTACATGGTGCAGACCACTCCATCACCAAAGGCGTCGCCCGCATTCCGCAGGCTTCGCAAAGGCCCTAGGCCACAGGTCACCATGTCGAGCATTCCAGAAGGAGAAGTGCAACAAAGCTCAGTTGCACGCGAAGTGTTTCCTGAAGCCACTCCTACTGCGAATGTCTCTGAGTCTGAAGCAAAAGCTGCTGAAGACATTCCGGCTGCATCAGCCGATGACAAACAAGAACCAAGACAAGAAGAAGAAAGAGTTGCCACACCCCCTGTCACTCAAGAAGTCGTTCTCGAGGAGAACGTGACTGTGCCCGACCCTCCTGTCATCAAAGACACGGAGGTTGAGAACACTAAGGCTGCCACCAACAATGATATTGAAGCCAATGACGTTGTCATGGCTGAAGATAATGTGGAGCCTGAAGCCAATGTTGTGCCTGAAGCTCTTCTGCAACCTGAAGCCCATGTGGATGTCGATGCCACTGTTCCAGCCCCAAGGCCTCACACAATTGAATAGACCTATAATCGTGGTGAACTTGTCACAGTTCGGTGGCCCATCATGGTGCCTCCCACTACTCCTGGACCTCAATATGACTATCATGTGGAGCAGAGGCCACAAGTTCAGAAGCCAAAGCCCAGGCTACCAAGGCTTCCAGGTATTGCTACTTCACCAGGATCCTTTAGTGTCAACAGCTTCAGAGCCCACAACACCTTCTTCGATAGCGCCAAGAATCCATACTCAAAGCCAAAGATCTCATCTGATCGCTTCTGGAGCTATCAGCAGTGTAGCTATTATTCATTTGTCTTATACAATCAAGAGTGAATCTTTCCTCACATGCGTATGGATTGTGAAGCCATTGCTGGTCTGCCCTGCCTGGAAGAAGCTCTGGACTGTTTCAGAGAGGTTGGTCTTCTACAGTTCGTCACTGACAAAGAACACTCGAATGAAGAGCTTCTACTGTAGTTCTATGCCACTCTTCACATTCGTGGCTACAACAGGGATCCGAAGACTTGGATCCTTGAGTGGATGACAGGTGATGTGCACCATGAAGCCAAAGCTAGAGACATTATTGAGCTTACTTCCCTGCCCACTCTAGGTGAACTCTATGAGCCTGGTTGTCAGCTACACCAAAATGAACTGCAGAGTACCTTCCAGCGGCCTGAACCAAATATGAGTCAGATGCTCAGCATGATGAAGCCATTGCCTCAAGATGCTGATTATCCCAAGGAATTCTTCGTCAAGGACCTTGAGTACCTTCCCCGTACAATCTATCATATTCTGAGGCGTACTCTCTGGCCCATCAAGGGACACTCAGCTGAAGCCAAACTTGAAGGAGCCATGAAGACTTTAGTGTTCTATACTGGCAATGGCATCAGATTCAATTCTTAGGATTTCTTCATCAGACAACTTGCTGCATCTGGAATTGATCTATTTGGCTTGAAGTTTTATGCTCCATGGGTGATGTGCTTAATCAAGCTTCACTCTTCTGTCGACTATCAGCTCTCAGTGTGCAACCATCTTGTCTTCTTGCCTGAGGTTGATATGTCCATCGAAGCCATCTACCCTGAGCCAGCCAAGGAGCCCCTTTATCTTCATAATGCTGATCACCAAAGCTTCTCGCAACCAATGGAGGGTGTTCTTGCTGCAACTCGAGTCTATCCTCTGGCTGGAAATATGCGTGCGCCTCATCGTGCAAACACTGAAGTCACTGAAAGCACCATTGCTCAAAGGCCTCGGAAGCGATCTCGAGTACTCAATGACCGAGAGCTTCTTGTGGCCTTACATCAGAAACAAGATAGACACCATGACTGGCTAAAGCGTCAGATGCAGAGCCTCTTGGGGGATGTCAATCGCATTCGCAACCTTGCCACCAAGAACTCATTCATAGCTCATGAAGCCTGTCGGAGGTCTTGGAAGAGTCTCGCATTGCTATGCTCTAAAGACGATCTTCGCGAAGATGGCTTCATAGAGGGCTTCAAATTTGATTCCAAGCCTCCCCAGAATGCAATCTTGCGTCGGACTCCTTCCATAGATGACTCCGAGTATTCATCTTTGGCTACAACTGTTGTTGCGAGAGTCCTCGATGAATAAGACGATGCCACTTCACCAACCATGGCTTTGCCGCGTCTTGACACTGCACCAGGCCCCTCTGCACCACCGAACTCCAACGTCGACCCTGCACCTTCATCTACTCCTGATGGGAACGAGTAGATGCTCTATGTCTTCAAACCTTTTTTGGTCCTTACTAACAAAAGGGGGAGAAGCATATGAGTTGATAGTCTTCAAGCGGGTCCATATGGGTGGTTGCTATATTTTTTGCCAAGTGGTTACAACTCTCGTTTTTGATACATTTGGTTCTCTAGGTTGTAACACATAAACTTGATGGCCGTCTGCTACGTTTTCTGCTACTCTATCATGCGATGATAAATTCCGCATGAAGTCATTCCGCAGACGTCCATTTTTCATTATGCATGTCATTATCTTTGTTATATCTTTATATGCATGATGAATTGTCTTCATAGGTTGAAGAGGATCTCCACAAGTAAAACCTGCCATGTGCATTTGCATTCAAGAGCAAACTTGTTGGGGAACGTAGTAATTTCAAAAAAAATCCTACGCACACGCAAGATCATGGTGATGCATAGCAACGAGAGGGGAGAGTGTTGTCCACGTACCCTCGTAGACCGAAAGCGGAAGCGTTAACACAACGCGGTTGATGTAGTCGTACGTCTTCACGATCCGACCGATCAAGTACCGAACGTACGGCACCTCCGAGTTCAGCACACGTTCAGCTCGATGACGTCCCTCGAACTCCGATCCAGCCGAGTGTTGAGGGAGAGTTTCGTCAGCACGACGGCGTGGTGACGATGATGATGTTCTACCGACGCAGGGCTTCGCCTAAGCACCGCTACGATATTATCGAGGTGTAATATGGTCGAGGGGGGCACCGCACACGGCTAAGAGATCAATGATCAATTGTTGTGTCTATGGGGTGCCCCCCTGCCCCCGTATATAAAGGAGCAAGGGGGGAGGCCGCCGGCCTAGGAGGAGGGCGCGCCAAGGGGGGAGTCCTACTCCCACCGGGAGTAGGACTCCTCCTTTCCTTGTTGGAGTAGGAGTAGGGAAGGGAGAAGGAGAAGGAAGGAATGGGGCGCCCCCCCCCCCTCCCTAGTCCAATTCGGACTAGTCCATGGGGAGGGGTGCGGCCACCCTTTGGGGCCTTTCTCTCCTTTCCCGTATGGCCCATTAAGGCCCAATACGAATTCCCGTAACTCTCCGGTACTCCAAAAAATACCCGAATCACTCGGAACCTTTCCGAAGTCCGAATATAGTCGTCCAATATATCGATATTTACGTCTCGGCCATTTCGAGACTCCTCGTCATGTCCCCGATCTCATCCGGGACTCCGAACTCCTTCGGTACATCAAAACACATAAACTCATAATATAACCGTCATCGTAACGTTAAGCGTGCGGACCCTACGGGTTCGAGAACTATGTAGACATGACCGAGACACCTCTCCGGTCAATAACCAATAGCGGAACCTGGATGCTCATATTGGCTCCCACATATTCTACGAAGATCTTTATCGGTCAGACCGCATAACAACATACGTTATTCCCTTTGTCATCGGTATGTTACTTGCCCGAGATTCGATCGTCGGTATCTCGATACCTAGTTCAATCTCGTTACCGGGAAGTCTCTTTACTCGTTCCGTAATACATCATCCCGCAACTAACTCATTAGTTACAATGCTTGCAAGGCTTATAATGATGTGCATTACCGAGTGGGCCCAGAGATACCTCTCCGACAATCGGAGTGACAAATCATAATCTCGAAATACGCCAACCCAACAAGTACCTTCGGAGACACCTGTAGAGCACCTTTATAATCACCCAGTTACGTTGTGACGTTTGGTAGCACACAAAGTGTTCCTCCGGTAAACGGGAGTTGCATAATCTCATAGTCATAGGAACATGTATAAGTCATGAAGAAAGCAATAGCAACATACTAAATGATCGAGTGCTAAGCTAACGAAATGGGTCAAGTCAATCACATCATTCTCCTAATGATGTGATCCCATTAATCAAATGACAACTCATGTCAATGTCTAGGAAACATAACCATCTTTGATCAACGAGCTAGTCAAGTAGAGGCATACTAGTGACAATCTGTTTGTCTATGTATTCACACATGTATCAAGTTTCCGGTTAATACAATTCTAGCATGAATAATAAACATTTATCATGATATAAGGAAATAAATAATAACTTTATTATTGCCTCTAGGGCATATTTCCTTCAGTCTCCCACTTGCACTAGAGTCAATAATCTAGTTCACATCGCCATGTGATTTAACATCAATAGTTCACATCACCATGTGATTAACACCCATAGTTCACATCGTCATGTGACCATTACCCAAAGGGTTTACTAGAGTCAGTAATCTAGTTAACATCGCTATGTGATTAACACCCAAAGAGTACTAAGGTGTGATCATGTTTTGCTTGTGAGATAATTTTAGTCAACGGGTCTGTCACATTCAGATCCGTAAGTATTTTGCAAATTTCTATGTCTACAATGCTCTGCATGGAGCTACTCTAGCTAATTGCTCCCACTTTCAATATGTATCTAGACCGAGATTTAGAGTCATCTAGATTAGTGTCAAAACTTGCATCAACGTAACTCTTTACGACGAGCCTTTTGTCACTTCCATAATCGAGAAACATATCCTTATTCCAGTCAGGATAATTTTGACCGCTGTCCAGTGGTCTACTCCTAGATCACTATTACTCCCTTGCCAAAATCAGTGTAGGGTATACAATAGATCTGGTACACAGCATGGCATACTTTATAGAACCTATGGCCGAGGCATAGGGAATGACTTTCATTCTTTTTCTATCTTCTGCCGTGGTCGGGCTTTGAGTCTTACTCAATTTCACACCTTGTAACACAGGCAAGAAACTCTTTCTTTGACTGTTCCATTTTGAACTACTTCAAAATCTTGTTAAGGTATGTACTCATTGAAAAAACTTATCAAGCATCTTGATCTATCTCTATAGATCTTGATGCTCAATATGTAAGCAGATTCACCGAGGTCTTTCTTTGAAAAACTCCTTTCAAACACTCCTTTGTGCTTTGCTGAATTATTTCCGATCAACAATATGTCATTCACATATACTTATCAGAAATGTTGTAGTGCTCCCACTCACTTTCTTGTAAATACAGGCTTCACCGCAAGTATGTATAAAACTATATGCTTTGATCAACTTATCAAAGCGTATATTCCAACTCCGAGATGCTTGCACCAGTCCATAGATGGATCGCTGGAGTTTGCATATTTTGTTAGCACCTTTAGGATTGACAAAATCTTCTGGTTGCATCATATACAACTCTTCTTTAATAAATCCATTAAGGAATGCAGTTTTGTTTATCCATTTGCCAGATTTCATAAAATGCGGAAATTGCTAACATGATTCGGACAGACTTAAGCATCGCTGCGAGTGAGAAAATATCATCGTAGTCAACACCTTGAACTTTGTCAAAAACCTTTTTCCGACAAGTCTAGCTTTGTAGATAGTATCACTACTATCAGCGTCCGTCTTCCTCTTGAAGATCCATTTATTTTCTATGGCTTGCCGATCATCGGGCAAGTCAACCAAAGTCCACACTTTGTTTTCATACATGGATCCCATCTCAGATTTCATGGCCTCAAGCCATTTTGCGGAATCTGGGCTCATCATTGCTTCCTCATAGTTCGTAGGTTCATCATGGTCAAGTAACATGACCTCCAGAACTGAATTACCATACCACTCTGGTGCGGATCTCACTCTGGTTGACCTACGAGGTTCGGTAGTAAATTGATCCGAAGCTTCATGATCATCATCATTAACTTCCTCACTAATTGGTGTAAGCATCACTGGAACTGATTTCAGTGATGAACTACTTTCCAATAAGGGAGCAGGTACAATTACCTCATCAAGCTCTACTTTCCTCCCACTCACTTCTTTCAAGAGAAACTCCTTCTCTAGAAAGGATCCATTCTTAGCAACGAATGTCTTGCCTTCGGATCTGTGATAGAAGGTGTACCCAACAGTCTCCTTTGGGTATCCTATGAAGACATATTTCTCCGATTTGGGTTTGAGCTTATCAGGATGAAACTTTTCATATAAGCATCACAACCCCAAACTTTAAGAAACGACAACTTTGGTTTCTTGCCAAACCACAGTTCATAAGATGTCGTCTCAACGGATTTAGAAGGTACCCTATTTAACGTGAATGCAGCTATCTCTAATGCATAACCCCAAAACGATAGTGGTAGATCGGTAAGAGACATCATATATCGCACCATATCTAATAAAGTACGGTTACGATGTTCGGACACACCATTACACTGTGGTGTTCCAGGTGGCGTGAGTAGTGAAACTATTTCACATTGTTTTAACTGAAGGCCAAACTCGTAACTCAAATACTCTTCTCCATGATCAGATCGTAGAAACTTTATTTTCTTGTTACGATGATTTTCCGCTTCACTCTGAAATTATATGAACTTTTCAAATGTTTCAGACTTCTGTTTCATTAAGTAGATATACCCATATCTGCTCAAATCATCTATGAAGGTCAGAAAATAATGATACCTGCTACGAGCCTCAATATTCATCGGACCACATACATCTATATGTATGATTTCCAACAAATCTGTTGCTCTCTCCATAGTTCCGGAGAACGGCATTTTAGTCATCTTGCCCATGAGGCACGGTTCGCAAGCATCAAGTGATTCATAATCAAGTGATTCCAAAATCCCATCAGTATGGAGTTTCTTCATGCGCTTTACACCAGTATGACCTAAACGGCAGTGCCACAAATAAGTTGCACTATCATTATTAACTTTGCATCTTTTGGCTTCATTATTATGAATATGTGTATCACTACGATCGAGATCCAACAAACCATTTTATTGGGTGTATGACCATAGAAGGTTTTATTCATGTAAACAGAACAACAATTATTCTCTAATTTAAATGAATAACCGTATTGCAACAAACATGATCAAATCATATTCATGCTCAACGCAAACACCAAATAACACTTATTTAGTTTCAACACTAATCCCAAAGTATAGGGAGTGTGCGATGATGATCATATCAATCTTGGAACTACTTCCAACACACATCGTCACCTCGCCTTTTACTAGTCTCTGTTTATTCTGCAACTCCCGTTTCGAGTTACTACTCTTAGCAACTGAACCAGTATCAAATACCGAGGGGTTGCTATAAACACTAGTAAAGTACACATCAATAACATGTATATCCAATATACCTTTGTTCACTTTGCCATCCTTCTTATCCACCAAATAGTTGGGGTAGTTCCGCTTCCAGTGACCAGTCCCTTTGCAGTAGAAGCACTTAGTCTCAGGCTTACGACCAGACTTAGGCTTCTTCACTTGAGCAGCAACTTGCTTGCCGTTCTTCTTGAAGTTCCCCTTCTTCCCTTTGCCCTTTTCTTGAAACTAGTGGTCTCGTCAACCATCAACACTTGATGTTTTTCTTGATTTCTACCTTCGTCGATTTCAGCATCATGAAGAGCTCGGGAATTACTTTCGTCATCCCTTGCATACTATAGTTCATCACGAAGTTCTACTAACTTGGTGATGGTGACTAGAGAATTCTGTCAATCACTATTTTATCTGGAAGATTAACTCCCACTTGATTCAAGCGATTGTAGTACCCAGACAATCTGAGCACATGCTCACTGCTTGAGCTATTCTCCTCCATCTTTTAGCTATAGAACTTGTTGGAGACTTCATATCTCTCAACTCGGGTATTTTCTTGAAATATTAACTTCAACTCCTGGAACATCTCATATGGTCCATGACGTTCAAAACGTCTTTGAAGTCCCGATTCTAAGCCGTTAAGCATGGTGCACTAAACTATCAAGTAGTCATCATATTGAGCTAGCCAAACATTCGTAACGTCTGCATCAGCTCCTGTAATAGGTCTGTCACCTAGCGGTGCATCAAGGACATAATTCTTCTGTGCAGCAATGAGGATAATCCTCAGATCACGGATCCAATCCGCATCTTTGCTACTAACATCTTTCAACATAATTTTTCTCTAGGAACATATCAAAAATAAACACAGGGAAGCAACAACGCGAGCTATTGATCTACAACATAATTTGCAAAATACTATCAGGACTAAGTTCATGATAAATTTAAGTTCAATTAATCATATTACTTAAGAACTCCCACTTAGATAGACATCCCTCTAATCCTCTAAGTGATCACGTGATCCATATCAACTAAACCATAACCGATCATCACGTGAAATGGAGTAGCTTTCAATGGTGAACATCGCTATGTTGATCATATCTACTATATGATTCACGCTCGACCTTTTGGTCTTAGTGTTCCGAGGCCATATCTGCATATGCTAGGCTCGTCAAGTTTAACCTGAGTATTCTGCGTGTGCAAAACTGGCTTGCACCCATTGTAGATGGACGTAGAGCTTATCACACCCGATCATCACGTGGTGTCCGGGCACGACGAACTTTGGCAACGGTGCATACTCAGGGAGAACACTTTTATCTTGAAATTTAGTGAGAGATCATCTTATAATGCTACCGTCAATCAAAGCAAGATAAGATGCATAAAAGATAAACATCACATGCAATCAATATAAGTGATATGATATGGCCATCATCATCTTGTGCTTGTGATCTCCATCTCCGAAGCACCGTCATGATCACCATCGTCACCGGCGCGACACCTTGATCTCCATCGTAGCATCGTTGTCGTTTCGCCAACTATTGCTTCTACGACTATCGCTACCGCTTAGTGATAAAGTAAAACAATTACATGGCGATTGTATTGCATACATAAAGCGACAACCATATGGCTCCTGCCAGTTGCCGATAACTCGGTTACAAAACATGATCATCTCATACAATATAATTCAGCATCATGTCTTGACCATATCACATCACAACATGCCCTGCAAAAACAAGTTAGACGTCCTCTACTTTGTTGTTGCAAGTTTTACGTGGCTGCTACGGGCTTAGCAAGAACCGTTCTTACCTACGCATCAAAACCACAAGATAGTTTGTCAAGTTGGTGCTGTTTTAACCTTCGCAAGGACCGGGCGTAGCCACACTCGGTTCAACTAAAGTGAGAGAGACAGACACCCGCCAGTCACCTTTAAGCAACGAGTGCTCGCAACGGTGAAACCAGTCTCGCGTAAGCGTAAGCGTAATGTCGGTCCGGGCCGCTTCATCTCACAATACCGCCGAATCAAAATATGACATTCTGGTAAGCAGTATGACTTATATCGCCCACAACTCACTTGTGTTCTACTCGTGCATATAACATCAACGCATAAAACCAGGCTCGGATGCCACTGTTGGGGAATGTAGTAATTTCAAAAAAATTCCTACGCACACGCAAGATCAGGGTGATGCATAGCAACGAGAGGGGAGAGTGTTGTCCACGTACCCTCGTAGACCGAATGCGGAAGCGTTAACACAACGCGGTTGATGTAGTCGTACGTCTTCATGATCCGACCGATCAAGTACCGAACGTACGGCACCTCCGAGTTCAGCACACGTTCAGCTCGATGACGTCCCTCGAACTCCGATCCAGCCGAGTGTTGGGGGAGAGTTTCGTCAGCACGACGGCATGGTGACGATGATGATGTTCTACCAACACAGGGCTTCGCCTAAGCACCGCTACGATATTATCGAGGTGTAATATGATGGAGGGGGGCACCGCACACGGCTAAGAGATCAATGATCAATTGTTGTGTCCATGGGGTGCCCCCTGCCCCCGTATATAAAGGAGCAAGGGGGGAGGCCGCCGGCCTAGGAGGAGGGCGCGCCAAGGGGGGAGTCCTACTCCCACCGGGAGTAGGACTCCTCCTTTCCTTGTTGGAGTAGGAGTAGGGAAGGGAGAAGGAGAAGGAAGGAATGGGGCGCCCCCCCTCCCTAGTCCAATTCGGACTAGTCCATGGGGAGGGGTGCGGCCACCCTTTGGGGCCTTTCTCTCCTTTCCCGTATGGCCCATTAAGGCCCAATACGAATTCCCGTAACTCTCCGGTACTCCAAAAAATACCCGAATCACTCGGAACCTTTCCGAAGTCCGAATATAGTCGTCCAATATATCGATATTTACGTCTCGGCCATTTCGAGACTCCTCGTCATGTCCCCGATCTCATCCGGGACTCCGAACTCCTTCGTTACATCAAAACACATAAACTCATAATATAACCGTCATCGTAACGTTAAGCGTGCGGACCCTACGGGTTCGAGAACTATGTAGACATGACCGAGACACCTCTCCGGTCAATAACCAATAGCGGAACCTGGATGCTCATATTGGCTCCCACATATTCTACGAAGATCTTTATCAGTCAGACCGCATAACAACATACGTTATTCCCTTTGTCATCGGTATGTTACTTGCCCGAGATTCGATCGTCGGTATCTCGATACCTAGTTCAATCTCGTTACCGGCAAGTCTCTTTACTCGTTCCGTAATACATCATCCCGCAACTAACTCATTAGTTACAATGCTTGCAAGGCTTAGAGTGATGTGCATTACCGAGTGGGCCCAGAGATACCTCTCCGACAATCGGAGTGACAAATCCTAATCTCGAAATACGCCAACCCAACAAGTACCTTCGGAGACACCTGTAGAGCACCTTTATAATCACCCAGTTACGTTGTGACGTTTGGTAGCACACAAAGTGTTCTCCGGTAAACGGGAGTTGCATAATCTCATAGTCATAGGAACATGTATAAGTCATGAAGAAAGCAATAGCAACATACTAAACGATTGAGTGCTAAGCTAACGGAATGGGTCAAGTCAATCACATCATTCTCCTAATGATGTGATCCCATTAATCAAATGACAACTCATGTCAATGGCTAGGAAACATAACCATCTTTGATCAACGAGCTAGTCAAGTAGAGGCATACTAGTGACACTCTGTTTGTCTATGTATTCACACATGTATCAAGTTTCCGGTTAATACAATTCTAGCATGAATAATAAACATTTATCATGATATAAGGAAATAAATAATAACTTTATTATTGCCTCTAGGGCATATTTCCTTCAAAACTACTTATATGCACATCTTCAGGGGGAGCTTTTGCTACTTATGAAGACAATGCCTTAAATCCCTAAACTTTCACATACTTTAATCCCCGTTGAAAACTTCAACCAGTTTGTCATCAATCACCAAAAAGGGGGAGATTGTAAGTGCATCTAGTGCCACCCCTAGTTGGTTTTGGAGTATTGACGACAAACTTGGTTGAGGGACTAATGTGTTTGTGAGAATTGCAAGATAACACAGGTAGTAGTCCCTCATTGATTCGGTTTTCCTACCAGAGATGACCCCTAAAAATGTGTGAAGACATTGAAGACAATGGTGGTCTGTGAAGATATTCACAACGAAGATTATGACTTGAGAAGACATTCACATGAAGACTATGGAGTGCGAAGACATAGTTGTTTCGTAGTTTCCTTTTCTTCTTTGTTGACTCATAGAAACCACCGCACTGTTAAGTGGGGTCCAATTGAACAAAGCCAGAGTGACTGAAGTGATGCTCAACCAAATCCTATGTCTTCGAGCGAAGACAATGAGAGCAAATCTTATCCAGAGCTGGATGAGTCAGCTTTACTTGTAGCCCAAGTCAAGCTGACGCGTGTGTTTGAAATATGACCGTTGGACATGTGTCAGTTCCTTAGTGACCCAGTGTCATTTCGGACAGATCAGGTCGGGTTGCCTCCTGGCTATAAATAGCCCACCCCCTACACCATAAATTGGTGGCTGCTCAGAGTTAGTGCACGACTTTTGTCGTTTGAGAGCAACCCACCTCCGAAGCATTTGAGAGAGAGAGATCCTTGCGAGGACAAAGCCCAAAACACCCAGAGCCAAAGAGTGTTAGGCATCACTGAAGGCTTTCTGTCCGCGTGATCTGAAGCCTTATTACAGTTGAGGACTGTGAATCCTCCAGCCGGTTAGGCGTCACGTTCTGAGCATCCAAGAGTCATTGTGGATTGCCAGTGAACGAAGTCTGTGAAGGTTTGGAAGTCTACCTTGAAGACTTACCAGAGTGATTGGGCGAGGACTAAGTGTCCTTACACTACTAGGGAAAACCGTAGCAGTAGCGCGGGAATAATGCCTATCAGTAGCGCTGGGTGCGGCGCTACTAATAAGGCGCTACAGCTAAAGCTTAGCAGTAGCGTCTGTCAACCCACGCTACTGCTATATCGACTTAGTAGTAGTGCTTTCACCAAAGAGCGCTACTGGTAATTACTAGTAGCGCTTCTCTCAGCCCGCGTTACTACTATTATTCCGTATTTCACTTTTATTTCATGTTGTATTCATACACATTTATTCAAGTTTTCATACAACAGCAATTTAGAGATTGTTTTTACATCATAATGAGTTATTACATCACAGGGTGAAAGAACCGTGGATGTATTGTAACAGGAGAGAACTTTTTCCTGATGGAATTATATACGCATCTTGGGAGTCACATTACTCTGTCTTCAAGGCAGCTATGATGTATAGGGTTGAGTGTGTCAAGATCGACACTCTGGTCACCGGAGAGATGAACTGTGCAAATTTCAGAGCAAAGCTGCTGGAGAACCCAGGGAGACCTGCCATTGTCAATGTGAATATTGGTTAGCGTCTTAACTTCGCCAACTAGAGAGAGACGCATGGAATTGTTCGTATTCTCCCTATAAAAACTCATCTAATTGATATTGACCATTTTAAAGAAAATCTTATAAATACAACTGTGAAGGGAGCAATTGATGATCTTGACAGGAACACGAGAATTATTGTGACGGTGCTCTGGCTGGTCTTATGATGCCATTTATAAAGCAAGTAAGGTATGTTAACTTTCAAGCAGTAAATTTGTCACGACAATTTTGACAAAATATCGATAATATTGAATAACGATTTAACTAATTACCTTTGCCCCTACTTTTATCTAGGCTCCAAAGGTGACATTCAAGAAGCCCATCAGAAGCGTCAGTGTCTCCGGCCACAAGTTCATGGGTTGCCCAGTACCATGTGGCGTGGTAATAACCAGCTTGAGCATGTAAAAGTACTTTCTACCGATATCGAATACCTATCATCCAGAGACGCAACAATCATGGGGAGCCGCAATGGGCACGCGCCAATGTACCTATGGTATACGTTGAACAAGAAGGGTTACAAAGGCATCCGCGAGGAAGTTCAAAAGTGCTAGAAAAATGCTCAGCACCTCGCCAACCGTCTCAAGGAGATGGGAGTAAGTGCATCCCTAAACAAGTTGAGTAGCACGATGGTCTTCGAGAGGCCACAAGATGAGACTTTTGTGCACAAGTGGCAGCTTGCCTATGAGGGCAGCATCGCACATGTGGTAGTGATGCCAAACATCGGTGTGGAGAAGCTCGATGAATTTGTTGAGGAGCTTGTCGCCAAACGGACCTGGCATGAAGGCAAAGTGTTTAACATAGTATGTGTTGCAAAGGACATAGGGCAAGACAATTGCCTTTGTAGTCTGCATAACAAGAAGTCACGGACAACTACAAAAGATCAGGAACAACAACTTACAATAGGGAGTTAATTTAAGGGGCACACGTGATTGATTTAGCTTTAATAAAATGGACATGGCTGTTGGAAATATGCCCTAGAGGCAATAATAAATGGTTATTATTATATTTCTTTGTTCATGATAATTGTCTATTATTCATGCTATAATTGTATTGTCCGGAAATCGTAATACATGTGTGGATACATAGACCACAACGTGTCCCTAGTAAGCCTCTAGTTGACTAGCTCGTTGATCAACAGATAGTCATGGTTTCCTGACTATGGACATTGGATGTCATTGATAACGGGATCACATCATTAGGAGAATGATGTGATGGACAAGACCCAATCCTAAGCATAGCATAAAAGATCGTGTAGTTTCGTTTGCTAGAGCTTTTCCAATGTCAAGTATCTTTTCCTTAGACCATGAGATCGTGCAACTCCCGGATACCGTAGGAGTGCTTTGGGTGTGCCAAACGTCACAACGTAACTGGGTGACTATAAAGGTGCATTACGGGTATCTCCGAAAGTGTCTGTTGGGTTGGCACGGATCGAGACTGGGATTTGTCACTCCGTGTGACGGAGAGGTATCTCTGGGCCCACTCGGTAATGCATCATCATAATGAGCTCAATGTGACTAAGGCGTTAGTCACGGGATCATGCATTGCGGTACGAGTAAAGAGACTTGCCGGTAACGAGATTGAACAAGGTATTGGGATACCGACGATCGAATCTCGGGCAAGTAACATACCGATTGACAAAGGGAATTGCATACGGATTGATTGAATCCTCGACACCGTGGTTCATCCGATGAGATCATCGTGGAACATGTGGGAGCCAACATGGGTATCCAGATCCCGCTGTTGGTTATTGACCGGAGAGGCGTCTCGGTCATGTCTGCATGTCTCCCGAACCCGTAGGGTCTACACACTTAAGGTCCGGTGACGCTAGGGTTGTAGAGATATATGTATGCGGAAACCCGAAAGTTGTTCGGAGTCCCGGATGAGATCCCGGACGTCACGAGAGGTTCCGGAATGGTCCGGAGGTGAAGAATTATATATAGGAAGTCAAGTTTCGGCCACCGGGAAAGTTTCGGGGGTTACCGGTATTGTACCGGGACCACCGGAAGGGTCCCGGGGGTCCACCGGGTGGGGCCACCTATCCCGGAGGGCCCCGTGGGCTGAAAGTGGAAGGGAACCAGCCCTTAGTGGGCTGGGGCGCCCCCCTTGGGCCTCCCCCCATGCGCCTAGGGTTGGGAACCCTAGGGGGGAGCTTCCCCCTTGCCTTGGGGGGCAAGGCAACCCCTTCCCCCCTTGGCCGCCGCCCCCCCCCCCCCTTGGAGATCCCATCTCCCAGGGCTGGCGCACCCCCCCCAGGGGCCTATATAAAGGGGGGAGGGAGGGCAGCAACCTACAGCCTTGGGCGCCTCCCTCCTCCCCTGCAACACCTCTCTCTCTCTCACAGAAGCTTGGCGAAGCCCTGCCGGAGACCCGCTACATCCACCACCACGCCGTCGTGCTGCTGGATCTCCATCAACCTCTCCTTCCCCCTTGCTGGATCAAGAAGGAGGAGACGTCGCTGCACCGTACGTGTGTTGAACGCGGAGGTGCCGTCCGTTCGGCACTCGGTCATCGGTGATTTGGATCACGGCGAGTACGACTCCGTCATCCACGTTCATTGGAACGCTTCCGCTCGCGATCTACAAGGGTATGTAGATGCACTCCTTTCCCTCGTTGCTAGTAGACTCCATAGATGCATCTTGGTGAGCGTAGGAAAATTTTAAATTATGCTACGATTCCCAACAGTGGCATCATGAGCCAAGCCTATGCGTAGTTACTATGCACGAGTAGAACACAAAGCAGTTGTGGGCGTTGAGTTTGCCAATTCTTCTTGCCGCTACTAGTCGTTTCTTGTTTCGGCGGCATTGTAGGATGAAGCGGCCCGGACCGACCTTACACGTACGCTTACGTGAGACAGGTTCCACCGACTAACATGCACTAGATGCATAAGGTGGCTAGCGGGTGTCTGTCTCTCCTACTTTAGTCGGAACGGATTCGATGAAAAGGGTCCTTATGAAGGGTAAATAGAAATTGGCAAATCACGTTGTGGTCATACGTAGGTAAGAAAACGTTCTTGCTAGAAACCTACAAACCACGTAAAAACTTGCAACAACAATTAGAGGACATCTAACTTGTTTTTGCAGCAAGTGCTATGTGATGTGATATGGCCAGAAGATGTGATGAATGATATATGTGTGATGTATGAGATTGATCATATTCTTGTAATAGGAATCACGACTTGCATTTCGATGAGTATGACAACCGGCAGGAGCCATAGGAGTTGTCTTTATTATTTTGTATGACCTGCGTGTCATTGAATAACGCCATGTAATTACTTTACTTTGTTGCTAAACGCGTTAGCCATAGAAGTAGAAGTAATCATTGGCGTGACGACTTCATGAAGACACAATGATGGAGATCATGATGATGGAGATCATGGTGTCATGCCGGTGACAAAGATGATCATGGTGCCCCGAAGATGGAGATCAAAGGAGCATAATGATATTGGCCATATCATGTCACTATTTGATTGCATGTGATGTTTATCATGTTTTTGCATCTTATTTGCTTAGAACGATGGTAGCAAGTAGGATGATCCCTTATAATAATTTCAAGAAAGTGTTCACCCTAACTGTGCACCGTTGCGAAGGTTCGTTGTTTCGAAGCACCACGTGATGATCGGGTGTGATAGATTCTAACGTTCGAATACAACGGGTGTTGACGAGCCTAGCATGTACAGACATGGCCTCGGAACACACGCAATACACTTAGGTTGACTTGACGAGCCTA
Source organism: Triticum aestivum (assembly GCF_018294505.1). Lineage (NCBI taxonomy): Eukaryota > Viridiplantae > Streptophyta > Magnoliopsida > Poales > Poaceae > Triticum > Triticum aestivum. Next base: position 605,746,333 of record NC_057802.1, read on the forward strand.
GCATGTACAGACATGGCCTCGGAACATGGAGGACCGAAAGGTCGAGCATGAGTCGTATAGAAGATACGATCAACATGGAGATGTTCACCGATCTTGACTAGTCCGTCTCACGTGATGATCGGACACGGCCTAGTTAAACTCGGATCATGTTTCACTTAGATGACTAGAGGGATGTCTATCTGAGTGGGAGTTCATTAAATAATTTGATTAGATGAACTTAATTATCATGAACTTAGTCTAAAATCTTTACACTATGTCTTGTAGATCAAATGGCCCACGTTGTCCTCAATTTCAACGCGTTCCTAGAGAAAACCAAGCTGAAAGATGATGGCAGCAACTATACGGACTGGGTCCGGAACCTGAGGATCATCCTCATAGCAGCCAAGAAAGATTATGTCTTAGAAGCACCGCTAGGTGAAGCACCAATCCCAGAGAACCAAGACGTTATGAACGCTTGGCAGCAGCGTGCTGATGATTACTCCCTCGTTCAGTGCGGCATGCTTTACAGCTTAGAACCGGGTCTCCAAAAGCGTTTTGAGAAACATGGAGCATATGAGATGTTCGAGGAGCTGAAAATGGTTTTCCAAGCTCATGCCCGGGTCGAGAGATATGAAGTCTCCGACAAGTTCTTCAACTGTAAAATGGAGGAGAACAGTTCTGTTAGTGAGCACATACTCAGAATGTCTGGGTTGCATAACCGCTTGTCTCAGCTGGGAGTCAATCTCCCGGATGACGCGGTCATTGACAGAATCCTCCAGTCGCTTCCACCAAGCTACAAGAGCTTTGTGATGAACTTCAATATGCAGGGGATGGAAAAGACCATTCCTGAGGTATATTCAATGCTGAAATCAGCGGAGGTGGAAATCAGAAAAGAACATCAAGTGTTGATGGTGAATAAAACCACTAAGTTCAAGAAGGGCAAGGGTAAGAAGAACTTCAAGAAGGACGGCAAGGGAGTTGCCGCGCCCGGTAAACCAGTTACTGGGAAGAAGTCAAAGAATGGACCCAAGCCCGAGACTGAGTGCTTTTATTGCAAGGGAAGTGGTCACTGGAAGCGGAACTGCCCCAAATACTTAGCGGACAAGAAGAAGGCCGGCAACACCAAAGGTATATGTGATATACAAGTAATTGATGTGTACCTTACCAGTACTCGTAGTAGCTCCTGGGTATTTGATACTGGTGCGGTTGCTCATATTTGTAACTCAAAACAGGAACTACGGAATAAACGGAGACTGGCGAAGGACGAGGTGACGATGCGCGTCGGGAATGGTTCCAAGGTCGATGTGATCGCCGTCGGCACGCTACCTCTGCATCTACCCACGGGATTAGTTTTAAACCTCAATAATTGTTATTTAGTGCCAGCTTTGAGCATGAACATTGTATCTGGATCTCGTTTAATTCGAGATGGCTACTCATTTAAATCCGAGAATAATGGTTGTTCTATTTATTTGAGAGATATGTTTTATGGTCATGCCCCGCTGGTCAATGGTTTATTTTTGATGAATCTCGAACGTGATGTTACACATGTTCATAGTGTGAATACCAAAAGATCTAAAGTTGATAACGATAGTCCCACATACTTGTGGCACTGCCGCCTTGGTCACATTGGTGTCAAGCGCATGAAGAAGCTCCATGCAGATGGACTTTTGGAGTCTCTTGATTACGAATCATTTGACACGTGCGAACCATGCCTCATGGGTAAGATGACCAAGACTCCGTTCTCCGGAACAATGGAACGAGCAACCAACTTATTGGAAATCATACATACCGATGTGTGTGGTCCAATGAGTGTTGAGGCTCGCGGAGGATATCGTTATGTTCTCACTCTCACTGATGATTCAAGTAGATATGGATATGTCTACCTGATGAAACACAAGTCTGAAACATTTGAAAAGTTCAAGGAATTTCAGAGTGAGGTTGAGAATCAACGTGACAGGAAAATAAAATTCTTGCGATCAGATCGTGGTGGAGAATATTTAAGTCACGAATTTGGTACACACTTAAGGAAATGTGGAATCGTTTCACAACTCACGCCGCCTGGAACACCTCAGAGAAATGGTGTGTCCGAACGTCGTAATCGCACTCTATTGGATATGGTGCGATCTATGATGTCTCTTACCGATTTACCGCTCTCATTTTGGGGCTATGCTTTAGAGACTGCCGCATTCACTTTAAATAGGGCTCCGTCGAAATCCGTTGAGACGACACCGTATGAATTATGGTTTGGGAAGAAACCTAAGCTGTCGTTTCTAAAAATTTGGGGATGCGATGCTTATGTCAAGAAACTTCAACCTGAAAAGCTCGAACCCAAATCGGAAAAATGCGTCTTCATAGGATACCCTAAGGAAACTATTGGGTACACCTTCTACCTCAGATCCGAAGGCAAGATCTTCGTTGCCAAGAACGGGTCCTTTCTGGAGAAGGAGTTTCTCTCGAAAGAATTGAGTGGGAGGAAAGTGGAACTTGATGAGGTGATAGTCACCCCTTCCGAACCGGAAAGTAGCGCAGCGCGGGAAAATGTTCCTGTGGTGCCTACACCGACTGAGGAGGAAGTTAATGATGATGATCATGAAGCTTCAGATCAAGTTACTAAACTTCGTAGGTCCACAAGGACACGTTCCGCACCAGAGTGGTACGGCAACCCTGTCCTGGAAATCATGTTGTTAGACAACGGTGAACCTTCGAACTATGAAGAAGCGATGGCGGGCCCGGATTCCGACAAATGGCTAGAAGCCATGAAATCCGAGATAGAATCCATGTATGAAAACAAAGTATGGACTTTGACTGACTTGCCCGATGAGCGGCGAGCCATAGAAAACAAATGGATCTTTAAGAAGAAGACGGACGCGGATGGTAATGTGACCATCTACAAAGCTCGACTTGTCGCTAAGGGTTATCGACAAGTTCAAGGGGTTGACTACGATGAGACTTTTTCACCCGTAGCGAAGCTGAAGTCTGTCCGAATCATGTTAGCAATTGCCGCATACTATGATTATGAGATATGGCAGATGGACGTCAAAACGGCATTCCTTAACGGCTTCCTTAAGGAAGAGTTGTATATGATGCAGCCGGAAGGTTTTGTCGATCCTAAGAATGCTAACAAAGTGTGCAAGCTCCAGCGCTCAATCTATGGGCTGGTGCAAGCATCTCGGAGTTGGAACATTCGCTTTGATGAGATGATCAAAGCGTTTGGGTTTACACAGACTTATGGAGAAGCCTGTGTTTACAAGAAAGTGAGTGGGAGCTCCGTAGCATTTCTCATATTATATGTGGATGACATACTATTGATGGGAAATGATATAGAATTCTTGGAAAGTATAAAGGCCTATTTGAATAAGTGTTTTTCAATGAAGGACCTTGGAGAAGCTGCTTATATATTAGGCATCAAAATCTATAGAGATAGATCAAGATGCCTCATTGGTCTTTCACAGAGTACATACCTTAACAAGATATTGAAGAAGTTCAGTATGGATCAGTCCAAGAAGGGGTTCTTGCCTGTATTGCAAGGTGTGCAATTGAGCACGGCTCAATGCCCGACCACGGCAGAAGATATAGAAGAGATGAGTGTCATCCCCTATGCCTCGGCCATAGGGTCTATTATGTATGCCATGCTGTGTACCAGACCTGATGTAAACCTTGCCGTAAGTTTGGTAGGAAGGTACCAAAGTAATCCCGGCAAGGAACACTGGACAGCGGTCAAGAATATCCTGAAGTACCTGAAGAGGACTAAGGATATGTTTCTCGTTTATGGAGGTGACGAAGAGCTCGTCGTAAAGGGTTACGTCGACGCTAGCTTCGACACAGATCTGGATGACTCGAAGTCACAAACCGGATACGTGTATATTTTGAATGGAGGAGCAGTAAGCTGGTGCAGTTGCAAGCAAAGCGTCGTGGAGGGATCTACATGTGAAGCGGAGTACATGGCAGCCTCGGAGGCAGCACAGGAAGCAGTCTGGATGAAGGAGTTCATTGCCGACCTAGGGGTGATTCCCAATGCGTCGGGCCCGATGACTCTCTTCTGTGACAACACTGGAGCTATTGCCCTTGCGAAGGAGCCCAGGTTTCACAGGAACACCAGGCATATCAAGCGTCGCTTCAACTCCATTCGTGAAAGTGTTCAAAATGGAGACATAGATATTTGTAAAGTACATACGGACCTGAATGTAGCAGATCCGTTGACTAAACCTCTCCCTAGGGCAAAACATGATCAACACCAGGACGCAATGGGTGTTCGATTCATCACAATGTAACTAGATTATTGACTCTAGTGCAAGTGGGAGACTGTTGGAAATATGCCCTAGAGGCAATAATAAATGGTTGTTATTATTATATTTCTTTGTTCATGATAATTGTCTATTATTCATGCTATAATTGTATTGTCCGGAAATCGTAATACATTGTGAATACATAGACCACAACGTGTCCCTAGTAAGCCTCTAGTTGACTAGCTCGTTGATCAACAGATAGTCATGGTTTCCTGACTATGGACATTGGATGTCATTGATAACGGGATCACATCATTAGGAGAATGATGTGATGGACAAGACCCAATCCTAAGCATAGCATAAAAGATCGTGTAGTTTCGTTTGCTAGAGCTTTTCCAATGTCAAGTATCTTTTCCTTAGACCATGAGATCGTGCAACTCCCGGATACCGTAGGAGTGCTTTGGGTGTGCCAAACGTCACAACGTAACTGGGTGACTATAAAGGTGCATTACGGGTATCTCCGAAAGTGTCTGTTGGGTTGGCACGGATCGAGACTGGGATTTGTCACTCCGTGTGACGGAGAGGTATCTCTGGGCCCACTCGGTAATGCATCATCATAATGAGCTCAATGTGACTAAGGCGTTAGTCACGGGATCATGCATTGAGGTACGAGTAAAGAGACTTGCCGGGTAACGAGATTGAACAAGGTATTGGGATACCGACGATCGAATCTCGGGCAAGTAACATACCGATTGACAAAGGGAATTGCATACGGATTGATTGAATCCTCGACACCGTGGTTCATCCGATGAGATCATCGTGGAACATGTGGGAGCCAACATGGGTATCCAGATCCCGCTGTTGGTTATTGACCGGAGAGGCGTCTCGGTCATGTCTGCATGTCTCCCGAACCCGTAGGGTCTACACACTTAAGGTCCGGTGACGCTAGGGTTGTAGAGATATATGTATGCGGAAACCCGAAAGTTGTTCGGAGTCCCGGATGAGATCCCGGACGTCACGAGAGGTTCCGGAATGGTCCGGAGGTGAAGAATTATATATAGGAAGTCAAGTTTCGGCCACCGGGAAAGTTTCGGGGGTTACCGGTATTGTACCGGGACCACCGGAAGGGTCCCGGGGGTCCACCGGGTGGGGCCACCTATCCCGGAGGGCCCCGTGGGCTGAAAGTGGAAGGGAACCGGCCCTTAGTGGGCTGGGGCGCCCCCCTTGGGCCTCCCCCCATGCGCCTAGGGTTGGGAACCCTAGGGGGAGCTTCCCCCTTGCCTTGGGGGGCAAGGCAACCCCTTCCCCCCTTGGCCGCCCCCCCCCCCCCCTTGGAGATCCCATCTCCCAGGGCTGGCGCACCCCCCCCCCCCCCGGGGCCTAGATAAAGGGGGGGAGGGAGGGCAGCAACCTACAGCCTTGGGCGCCTCCCTCCTCCCCTGCAACACCTCTCTCTCTCTCGCAGAAGCTTGGCGAAGCCCTGCCGGAGACCCGCTACATCCACCACCACGCCGTCGTGCTGCTGGATCTCCATCAACCTCTCCTTCCCCCTTGCTGGATCAAGAAGGAGGAGACGTCGCTGCATCGTACGTGTGTTGAACGCGGAGGTGCCGTCCGTTCGGCCCTCGGTCATCGGTGATTTGGATCACGGCGAGTACGACTCCGTCATCCACGTTCATTGGAATGCTTCCGCTCGCGATCTACAAGGGTATGTAGATGCACTCCTTTCCCTTCGTTGCTAGTAGACTCCATAGATGCATCTTGGTGAGCGTAGGAAAATTTTAAATTATGCTATGATTCCCAACAATGGCGACTCTTGTTTTCCACTTATGTTGATGTACTATTTATATTCGTGACATCTTTTAATTATGCAATGCTAACGATATTGACTATGTTTTTTCTGTGTCTCTCGTTTGCACCTTGATTGAAACGATTGAATTTGCCTCACAAGCGCATAGCACAAAGTTCTTAACTAAGCCCTATATTTGTGTCTTTTACTACCCAACATGATTCTTTGTTTGATTGGTTTGTGAGATAGAAAAAGAGAGGTGATTTTTGGTTTTATTGCACATAGATGCCTGCCAAAGTAGTCTTGGTAAATTTTTCTGCAAATTGTGAAATACCTTTAAAAAAATGACATTTCTGGGGGGAAACCCGACCAATGGTTATAGAGGAAATAGAGAATGTGGGCTTGTTTTGTATTAAAACTATTGACATAATAGATTATTTCTTAGAAGAGATCCTATAGTAGTCACTCTCATTAAGATGGAATAAGATACACGGTAAATAATGGGGTTTGGTATCAAAGGCAATGAATCACCCATCACACCACATAAACAAAACATTAGAGAATAAAACAAAGGGATATCTTGATGCTCCAGGCACAAATACCATATATTCCTATCTCGACATCTGGTACATATGATGTGAATAATGGCTCTTTGCTAATTAACAGCCAGAAGAGTACTACAGCGCATTGCATGATACCCTATCTGTTACTATGTAAAGTCTCTAAATAAAGCTTGAAAAATAAGACGGGAGACTCCTTTTTTTTAGGGGAAGACGGGAGACTCCTGAGATGCTCCATGTCAACGATTCCTAATAACTTCCTCTATATAACTGAGCGACGAAGTCTCTCTCTCTCTCTCTCTCAACCCGTATAAAGTTACTTAACTGAGCCCTATATATGTGCTACATGTTTTGATTGATTTTTTTTCTTTCGTTTCATTGCACAACACGTTCATTTGTCAGTGGGCATGTCGCGCTGTATAGGAAGTATTTTTGCCTGCCATATGTGCAGCCAAATTTCGGTTAGTTTGGTCCTAGCCCTAGCACCCCGACGTCTGTATTCTTTCCGTAATAATACTTCTACCGGCTTCGGCTTTGGTAATGAATAAATCCATAATTTTTTCAAATCTGTATCAGGATTGTGTTTGCTCCCGAGGGCATAGCGGCTCCCTTGACGTACGGCTCCTGCCGTTGTGGCGCTGCTATGTGGGCCTGTTTCCCAATAAGCCCACCTGTTAGTGGTCGGACGGCACCCTGCCGAACGGCAGAGGATCCTCGTCCGGATTTCGGTATGTATGGTGGATCCAAGTTCCTTAAGAACAAAGGCAAATAAATAAATAAATACAGGAGGATAATAAACACAATGGATCACACACACGGCATCGCATAAGCAAACCAGAGGAAAATAAAAACAAGAAGCAAAACAGAGGAGACGGCCCACGTCGACTCCTCCTCCCCCCAAATCGCATCGCATCGCATTCGCCGACGCGACACGCACCGGCAGCGGCGTGCCGGCGACGGTGGTTTGATTTGTCGTCCCTTCCCTCGCCAACTAGCCGGCCCCCGGACCCGGCATCCCCCCCTTCCCATCCCATCCCGCCCCGCCCCGATGAAGATCACGGCGCTGCTGGTGCTCCGGTCCCCGGGGGACGCCTCCTCCTCCTCGTCCTCCTCGGCCGGAGGGGGCGGCGCTGGGGAGCAGCAGCAGGCGGCGGTGCTGGCGAACGCGTCGGACGTGACCCGCTTCGGCTTCTTCCAGCGGCCGGCCGCGCGCGAGTTCATCGTCTTCGTCGCCCGCACCGTCGCGCTCCGCACCCGCGCCGGCACCCGCCAGACCGTCCAGCACCAAGGTGACCGCCACCCCTCTCCGCCGCTCGAATCTGGCCTGAATCTGTTCTGAATCTGATCTGACGCCCTCCGCCTGGCCTCCCCTGCCCCTGCCGCCCGCAGAGTACAAGGTGCATTGCTACAACCAGGGCGGCCTCTGCGCCGTCGCCTTCACCGACGACCACTACCCCGTCCGGAGCGCCTTCTCCCTCCTCGGCAAGGTGCCGCCGCCTCCAAGATTAATGCTTTCCTCTGCGATCAGTCGATTCCCCCCTGACGTTTTCTTCTTGTACTGAAAAAACAGTGAATCTGATTGTTGTGTTCACCACGTTAGTCTCACTCACATTGGTTATTCCTTTGGATTCTCGCAGGTTCTTGAGGAATACCTGAAGAGTTTCGGAGACTCGTGGAGGACAGCGGAAGACAAGGCCACCCAGCATTGGCAATATCTCGACGACGCCTTGGCTAAATACCAGGTCCACTCATTTGATCATCTCCAATGTTTTTCTGTCGCTGCTTGAGCAAGTATGTAGCTCTCTGTCAGGTTGTAGCCTTGAAAGATGTAAATGCACATCTCTGGGCAGGTGCCTTGGAAATCTGAGTTTGTAACAATTTCCTATTTGGTCGTGGATAGTGACGATAGCAGGCTCTGCATCTAGGCACCCTGAAGAATATTGCAACTGACAGAAGCAAGCAAATCATAAACATTGTCTGCGCGCCCATTCTTATGATCTTCACATTCAGAATCATTATACTTCCAGTCCAGATTTGTTCAAATGCCATTTGACCATCTCTAATGTTTCTCTATCACTGCTTGAATAAGTAGCTCTTTTGGTTGTAGCTTTTGAAAATGTAAACGCACATCTCTGTCAGCTGACTGAGTTCCTTGGAATTCTTAGTTCATAATCTCCAATTTTGACGATAGTAGCTTCTTGCATCCAGGTGAATGCGATGCATAAACATAATGCAACTTATAGAGCAAGCAAATCATATAAATTATTTGCACACCCATTGTTATGGACTCAACACTTTGCCTGACATTCATAACCATTATACTTCCTCCTGTCCAAATTTGTTGTCTTATGACGTGATAGTGTCCCACTTGTTGTTCACATGGAACCTGGCCCCGGTTCAGTGGTAGCTGGAAATTGGAGATAATAATAATAATAATAAGTTTCTTGCTAGTTGGGTTATTTACTTATGCACATATTCCGTGTATTAGAGATAAGTTTTCCTGAACTTTCGAGATTGTCTCTTATGGGTTGGTCAAGTCTGTCCTACAAAAGGGATACCATCATATCCACTTCCAATTAATGAATATAATGAATTGTGTGTGTCCGATACAGCATTATCTCTTCCAAATTTATAGTCAAATCTCACCCTTCTGGTTGGTCTTTCCTTTAGGGTAGTTGTCCATTGGGGGCTCATGTTCTCAACAAAATTACTTGTCATTCTGGCTCTGTTGTCCATACATGTAGTATGAAGAGTTTGTGCTTCGATTATTGACATGACTTGCGCCTAATAATTGTACAATCATCTCTCTAACATCAGTGCCAATAAGCACTACCAATAAACAATCATAATGTTCATGCAACCAAAATCAACTTGCCAAAAGCCTAAAACATCATCTATTTTAAACTGTAGCCAGTAGCTTTGTCCATGGAGTGGGTTCAGACAAGATCCATGCATAGTTTTTGCCTCTTGTTTTCTGGGTATTTCTGCAAATTTAAAATACCTACCTCAAGCATGGTTTTACTGCTTAGACGATGCTTGTTTTGTCAGTAATTGATCTGTTTGCCTTCCGATTATTTTTGCTATAGGATCCTGCAGAGGCCAACAAACTGATGAAGATCCAGAGAGACTTAGATGAAACCAAGATTATTCTTGTAAGTATGCTATCCCTGTGAACCTAATTGCATTCCTCTTTTAACTTATTGCCTATGTTCTGAATATATTGTTTATGGATGTGCGCGAATGGTTATATTGTTCAGTTGTGTTCACTGTTCAGCAAAGACTGCATTATGTGTATCAGCTTTATGTTCAGTTCAGATTCGGTCCCGTTGCACCATGAGTGAGCATGCGCATATAGATCGTACATAATTAACAAGCTAGGTGTATTGCCGGAATTTGATTTATGTGAACAGTTGGACACAAGTACCTATGTCTGTTCTTTTTTCTGCACATCTGTTTATCCATAATTTGGGTGATTGCAGCACAAGACCATCGACAGCGTGCTGCAAAGGGGCGAACGACTGGATAGCCTAGTAGAGAAGAGTTCTGATCTAAGCGTCGCTTCACAGGTAGGGATGCACTTTTTTTTCTCATTGGGTCATCGTGGTATGCTAATTGATAGATCCATGCTATGGATAGTGGTTATGGCAAGTGGACCTGTAACATTATGCCCCCTTTTAGCTAATGCTGTGCCTTTGTAGTCATGTTGTTGCTGATTGTTGCCCCTTGTTCCTATGCAGATGTTCTACAAGCAGGCCAAGAAAACCAACTCCTGCTGCACAATCCTGTAATAACCAAGCGGTAGTGGCGTCGAGCTCGATCACTAGTATCGGAACCACACGTGTCTACATCCATTTTCTCTGCTATGATCCTGAGACGTAGTAACTGTCATAAGCACCACGTCAGTGTCCAAACAGTGTATTGAACAACTAGTTGTCATGTGTGATTCTCTGTAAATAATGCATAAGTTTGGTCAGGTTGTGAGTTGCGTTTGCTGCTGCGTTCAAGCTACTTGCCAGTGCCATTTCTTAGAGACATGGACTAACTCCCTAGTAGCATTTTCTCGTCTATAACTGAACGGATGGCTAACACATTTCCATAGAAAAAAGAGCAGAGGACAGATGAGTGCACATTTCTGAATGGATCCCAAAGTTTTTGCACTAGGCAGATGAAATGATGATGATCCACACTCACTCATATTTACAGTCATTCAAAAGACAGGTACGAAACATGTAAGAGTTGACACGGCGGCAAAGCGAAGGACAATGATTTCAGCTAGCTCCAGGAGGACAGCAACAAGGCAACAGTGGAGAGGACGGCCATCAGGAGGCCAATCATGGCGCCCCCGGCGCGGACTGGCTCGGCGGCACGCCCGGCCACCTGCACGAAAAGCGACGGTGAGTGCCTGCCTACACTGTGACAAATGTCACGTCGCCATCACGGAAAAGTGCAAGACCGTTGCCGGGCCGGCGGCGGTTTGTGCGTACCTTGGCGTTGTCGTCGGCGCGGGTCGTGTCCGGGAGCGGGCGCACGGTGGCGGTGTCGGTGACGCCGGTGGGCAGCGGCACGGTGGGGTTGCTGCCGATGAACGGGTACCCCTCGCCGTCTCCCTTTTTCGGCAGTGCTCCGGATGGGCCGCTCGCAGAGACGCCCACCGTCGGCTCCAGCGGGAACCCGAAGTGCGGCGTGGTGGTCGCCTGCGGCTCCGGGGCCCGCGTGTAGACCGGCAACGGCGGGCGAGACGATGGCAGGCCGTCGGCCCCTGCGGTCGGCGACGGCGACGGAGCGTGGTGCGGCGATGCCGGAGCAGGCGAGTGCCCGTGCTGACGGTGGTGGTGGTGCGGGCGCGGGGACGCTGCAGGTGCAGGGCCGTGGCGGTAGCCTCCGCGTCCAGGTCCAGGCGAAGGTTGCCGCTGCGAGAAAGAAGTTATAGGAGCAGCAGCTCAGTCAGCCATTGTTGCTTCATGCGAGCGAGCGGGCGGGCTAGAAGAGACGGGACAGAGAGACGGAGGCAGAGTTAAGTTACCCTGGGGTCGGCCGGCACGGAGTAGGCCGCGGAGGCGGCGCAGCAGAGAAGCCAGACGGCGACGAGAGCGAGAGAGGGAGCGGGGACGCCGCCATTGCGCTCCATCCTCATCCACCTAGCTAGGTAGCTCGCTGAGCCTCCTCTCGGCGCGCGCAGCTTGTAAAATGGCTCTCTGCCTCACAGCTGCTGCTGCACTCCAGTACAAGGACTGGTAGTTGAGTGGCAGGAGTAATGGATGGGTCAGAGGCCTGAGCTACCTACTGCTTCACGCTGAGACGAGGGGGGCAGCAATGGCGGCAGCAGGGGTTGGCGCGGGCTTTAAATGCGGGAGGGGCGCAGGCGGAGCACGAGGAGGCGGTGATGATGACCACTAGTGGCTGTAGCTGCAGCCGCTTTGGCGCCGGGAGGGAGCGTGCAGAGGAAAAGGAAAGGAGGGTGCGAGTGAGGAGACCGAAAGCTCTTTCTTCCTTTCTTCTTTCTCGTTGTGAGTGTGGGGATGGGGAATGCGAGGCTCCTTCGTTCGGAATCTTTGGGCGCTGTGCGGCGTGTCGCACTGTTTGCTTGGCTTTGCTTGCTTTCTCCTTTGAATTCCTGGCTTTGCTTTGGGACCGGGATAGGGGTGAGTTTACAAATCCTTTTGCAAGGTTTCCTTGTCGCGACGCCGAATGTTTTCAACTTTGCTCCAGCGTACGCATGCCAGCGGGACGGCGTCGAATTTGACTGCCACGGGTACTGTGCGGTGATTCAGCATACAACAGTGCGAGTGCAACCAACGATAAGAATATTGATATTGAACTCACGGTCCGTCTAATTCATATCTAGATGTTTTTTAACGATGTCACATCTAAGCTCCCACAAATATATAATGCAGCAACAAGAAATAAAAAAAAAATAGGACAAAAAAATAGACCACAAGCTGAGTGGACATAAGCTTAGATGTGACATAACTATCTCGCATCTACATGTGTCCTAGACAGACCCTTGAACTCGAGCTCCAGCCAGCTGCCTCAAAAGTCATGATCTACTACCAAAGATAAGCGGACGATATACTACCTCGGCATGGCTCGGGGAGCGTATGTTTACCCCCGCGTCAAGGATTTATTTCACAAATGTTTCCGTTTTCAAGGTCTTTCTCGAGGACAAAACCGTGCACGTGCTTGGAGTCGTAGGGTTCTCTCAACCAAGGGTACGGTCGCGAGGGTAAGGTAGAGCAGACGGCACACTTGCAAAGATAGAGAATAGCTGTAGCTCTAGCAATCTAGCACCACTCATGTAAAGGACATAAATCCATTTTTAGCTCACGTCCAGGTACTCTCGAAATAAAGCCTGGCCATGTTTATAGAAACGGGCTTGCTAAAGCTCAAGTAGACTGAGATTTAATCGAGTCTCGGTCAACTGAGATCCTAATCAAGTCTCAATTGACTGCATAGTCGTTAGATCTTTGCATGGAGATCCGTGCTGCACTAAGCACCATCCAACGGACCACGCATCATTTTTCCACACAGTTTGCAACATATCATCCAATCGCTTGCAGCATCCGTCTTGCTGGTTGTAGCATGTCATCTCATCGGACACAACCGTTGCCCTCGTCGATTGTAGCACGTCGTCTCACCGGTCGCGACCATTGATGGTTGCATCATTTAGTCACAACAGTTGTAGCTTCTATTGTCATTGCTTACATTCGTTCCTTTTTCTTCTTTCTTTTTCATTGTGGGTTTCTTGTTCTTTTGTTTTCTATGTGTTTCTCTATTGGGTTTTATCGGTTTTCTTTCAGTTTTCAATTGGTTTTTTATTCACTTTCTCTGTTTCTATTATCATTATTTTTCAAATACATGTCAAATTTTATTTAAATACATGCTCACAAAATTTCATATAAAAGTTTAACATTTTTTAGATACACACCGAACATTTTCTGGTACTCCCTCCGTCCCATAATATAAGATCATTTTGCGAGCTAAAACAACTTGCAAAACGATCTTATATTATGGGACGGAGGGAGTACAAGTTAAACATTTTTTAAATACATGTTAAACTTTTTCAGGTACAAATTATGTATTTTCTGAACAAATGTTGAACGTTTTTATGAATACATGATGAATTTTTTAACATGCATTGAAATATTTTCATAAATGCCATAAACATTTGTTAAGAAAATATTTTTAAAATTTTATGAACATTTTTTTTTGAATGGTACGAAATTTTTCCCTAAATTATGTGAATATTTTTTACATTGTATGATCATTTTAGAAAAATGTCAACTGCTGTGATTTTTTAAAATGGCACGAACATTTTTTTCATGGCAGGAATCATATTTTCAAAATTACGCAAAGATTTTCTTACATTTTATAAACATTTTCTAAAAATGTCACGAACAAAATTTTGAAACGCCTGAATATATTTTAAATGTTTTGAATGTTATTTTAATGGTATCAATATTTTCTCAAAGTTGCATGAACATGTTTCTACACTGCATGATTTTTTTAATGCATGATAATTTCTTCTTTTTTCAAGTTAGATAATTGGATTTGCACAAAAGAAAACTAGAAATTCCATATACCATAGAAATCAAGGAAAGCAAAGTATACCCTATTCATTCGTAATAATCATGGACTTAACGACTTGCATGCACATCCTAGCACATGTTCCTCGCCGCCAAGGGCATCTTTTAAGTGTGACCAATTTTCTAGTATTTCATATGAACACTTCTAAATATTTAAGCAAATTAGCCTTTTGAAATATATTCATTTAGAATATTTCAATTGCATAAACAAAAGTAAAAAAAAAGAATGAAGCAAAGATAAGTGAATGTAACTAAAATGGAAAAGGTAACGTACCAGCACTGGCCCCGCCCACTAACAGATTCCCTTGAGGCCAGGAGAGCTACCGTCTCGCAATAGGCGAGACTCGACGTCTCCCCCTCCCGTACATGAATGGTCATGTCTGCTGAAGTGTTTGGAGCATGAATGAGTGCACAGTTGGGATTTTCTCCCAGATATACTCGACGAAATGGCCACTAGACACATTGATGTTCTTTTGTGATAATGCGAAGATATTATTAAGGTGGAAACTCTTATGTGCAATGAGGTGCAAATTAGCCAAAATGATACTTGGGTATACGAATTGGGTGAAAGTGAGTCCGGGAAGAGAGACAACAACATGACATCATGTGGAACTAGATCATCAATGACGCGCGTTGCTGCGTCCATCTGTTTTAATGTAGAATGACAGTAATTTATGTCATTATACGAATATTAAAGTTAACTTGCATATTGGTTAGTGATCGAAGAGGTTTTTTTTTGGAAGAAAACAGAAATATTGAGAATCTTCGAATAGGGCAAAAAGAAGATAAACAAACTTTCCTAGGTGTCAACCCTTTATAGTCTCCTCGTTCGGTGATATGCATCTGTATAGGTTCCAGAAAACCATTAGTAACTATCACCTTGTCTTATTATCCATCTTGCACTGAAGTCTAAAAACACACCTCACTCTGATGATCCTTGGTGGTCTTTCATTCTTCCCATCAACATCTATCATAAGGGATGCATAGTGTAACAAATATACTTAGATATTAAAAAGTCAGAGGGAAGATTGTGATGCAACCAAGGAGAGATATGCATTCTACTATTATCACTTTCATTAGTGTTGTCCTTGTCCTCAGGCTCTATCATTACAGCTAGTGATCACCATTATTATTTTGAGGTACTGATAGGTTACTCTATTACGATTTGACTAATGATAGGTGAAAGTTGTTAGTTGTAGTTTTGAGTAATAACATTGCTGCCATCTGCATGAGTATCGAAGCTACGTCGGGTATAGCCCGACAATCATGAACAATTCACTCATACAAGTAAATAAATCAGACAGAAAACAACAATATTTTGGGGGACACTGAAACCCTTTACGTAATTGTAGAGAGGGTAAGCATGGACAAAAATGAATTCCTTAGTAAAAAAAAAGTGTATGTATACCGATATAGTAATCATTCACTCGAAAGATTAAATTTACACAAAATGGTACAATTTCAGGACATATTTTTGGAATGCTAGATAAACCAACATTCCCATTAATTTATCAATTGGACTAGCATTCAGCAAAATCTTAAATTCATGCAAAAGAAGAAAGCTCAAAGATAACTTTGAGTCACAGCAATAGCTTTATATCTAAAAGGCTACCAGGTTAATCCCCATAAGAAGTGAGAATCAACAATCTCGTATACTACCTGAGATAGGTCTTGCCAAGATTTCATTTTCATCTTTTCATGACAAAACCACATTCACTTAATTGAATTACATTACAGGGTAATGTCCATCACACAAATTCATGTAAAAGTCAGGTTACATTTTTCAGCTCATAATAGAAGTTTTTAATCTGAGAAGGGCATCATTTGATTGAGAAGAGGTTCAGATGTTAATTTTATTAGGATACTAAGTTTAAATATCCTCCAAGGCTAGCTGTTGGAATGACCAGGGTTGAAAGTCGAATTATTGTTGATCTGCATTTAAATTTGCATAAAATGTGAAAGGCAAAAGGAGATAAAAGGAGAATGATATCTTTTGGCGAAACTAACATTCGACGAGTGACTAGAATTTTTGCACTTTTTACTTTTCTGTTCAAAGTAACATGCATGTCCCATATGGGAATAAATAGCTAGTTCCATGGTATGAATGACACCAGCGCATAATCTAAGCAGTATATAAATGCTAAAACATGAAAACATGATGTATGAAGTCACTGTGAAATTATCACCTTTCCAGGAGCCATTGGAGATTGTCCAGTTAAAAAATGAGCAAAAGCAAAATACGAGCACCAACTGCACGCACACATATTGGATTGAGTTGCATTTTGCATACACCAACAAGCCTGAATGAATCGACCACAAGCAGGACGAACACCACCTGCACAAAATTGGGACATGGAAGATTTTAGGACAATTTAATTGGTGGGTAAAAGAGGGGATCAGGCAAGGACATGAACGCAGATAGAGGGCAACCTAGCCAAGCACCATGGCTGCGTGAGGTCCTAGTGCTGCAGGAACAAGGGTGATAGGAAAGCAGGAGGAGAAGAAGTATATATGCAAGCGCACGTGGTGGATTTGATGCAGGCTAGAAGGAAGAAACCGATCGTCCTTGGCGAATGAAACGCCTGGATGGAACCGATCGCTCTTCTCTGCTCCTCGCATCGGGGGAGATCGGGACTGGATGGATCGGACGCGGTCGCTCCTCTGGGTCCCCATTACGAAGCCCACTTTGGCGAAGCGATGTAATGGGCTGGACGACGGCCCAGGGAACCAGAAGCCTTCGTTTCGGCCTCCAGGGCAGCGGCCCATTTCGTCAAAAAACAAAAAAGCAGCGGCCCATAGGACAGACGGGCCAGTATTAGACAGATGCGGGGCAGAAGGCTTTAGGCAAGAGATCTGACGGCCGAAAACATCCACATCATGAAAACGGACGACCGAAAACGCAAATCGCTGTGAGGGCAGGGAGTAGGTGCGGTTATACTGTCCTTTAATTAATTAAATTAATGTATTACCGCGGGGAAACAAAAAATTGGCATATTTGTAAACATGTATCAGGGTATGAATCAACACTACGGCATGAGTAAACCAAGTAAGAGTTTTCAACTAGTCGATCAAAGTCTTGGCATCGCCGAAAACAAATGCTTTTTTTTTACCTGTTCAGGTGAAGACCTTTAGAGTACTTCAAAAACCTGGATGCTGTTTTTTTTTTTTTTGCGAACACGCAAAAGACTTGCGTGTCGATGTATTAGATGAAGAAGAGTATGTTACAGTGGTTGTACAGGGGCTGTCACTCGCATGGGCGGGCTACCAGGACGCTCCCTGTACACGTCATCACCCGCAGCCTAGAGGAAGTATTTCCAAATGTGCGCCAACCCGGCCGCGCCAGAGAGCTTCCCTACGACAGAGCTCGGTGCAAACGACAGCTGCTATTGCGCTCCTTCCACAGCATCCACACCACGAGCAGGACGATTGAGTCAAAACCCTTCCTGGCCGGTGCGCGAGTCTGGCCACCAGTGAACCAGGGCGGGGGCGTGAAACATGCGCCAAGCCGCACGATGAGAGAGTCGAGAGCCAGACCAGACCTCAAGGGCGCAGTGTACACGCCTGCCGCAGTCCACTTCCAGACAGTCCGATCGGCGACATCATTGCTCAAGACGATCCAGGAGCTGGAGGAATTGCATGATTACACGCACACAGAGAGCGCGCCGGAGATGTCTCGGGTCCACGCACGTTTCAGCAGCGCTTCAGCAACAGTTGGAGAGGCGCGTGCGCGTCCAGAAAAGGGTTGAGCGGCCGTTGCCAACCACAACCCGGGTTGAGGCGTCGAAAAGCGACTGCACTTCGGGCTCGGCGGCCCCCTGCAAGCCGGCCCGGCCCGACATGGGTTGCCGGTCCCTAGTTGCCAGAGCCAACGAGCGCGGAAGGAGAAGCTAGCCCAGCAGTTTGAGATTCAGCACGCCGTATTCCACCGGGCGACAAACTTGATCCCATGCGACGAGGCAGTGACCTCCCTTTACCGCCTCCGTGCCCTTCCAGAAGAAGGCGCGGATGCACTTCTCGAGCGCTAGCAGCAGCCACGCCGGGAGCTGCATTGCTATGGCATGATACACCGGGATAGAGGTGAGTACTGATTTTGCGAGGACAAGCCGATCGACCAACAGTGGAGATCATGCCGGCGATCCATGGCGGCAGCTTGCGGAAAACCTTGTCCAGAAGCGGCTGCAGGCATAGGACAGCGGCAGACCGAGGTATGTGCACGGGAAGTACTGTACAGCGCAGGGAAAATGTGTCGCAGCAACAGCCATGTCGTCCTGCGAGCAGCGAATGGGGGAAACCCGAGGCACCTCCGAAGCAGTCCAGGACGGCGCGAATGCAGTTGAGGTCTTGCGGCAGAGGACGGACGAAAATCACGACATCGTCCGCGTACATAGATGTGCGGAGGCGAATGCCACGGCAAGGTATTGGTGCGAGGGTGCCCAGCGTCTCTGCCCGCCGGAGTAGCGCATTGAGGATCTCCATGACGAGGAGGAAAAGCAACGGCGAGAGGGGATCGCCTTGTCGCAGTCCACACCGATGAAGTAGTGGCCGGCCCGGCACACCATTCAGAAGAATTCGGGAGCTGGCCGTGGACAGAATGATGCATACCCAGGCGATGAATCGATGGCCAAATCCTACTAGATGGCGAAGCACCCGCAGCAAGAAAGGCCATGCTGTTGTACTTTTTTTTTTTTGCTTAAATAGGACACATGCAAACTATTAACAACAAAGTTATATATGCTCCGTGCAATGATGTTAACCCAAAATGTTAATCATTCCCTTGGAAACGAGCCACCATTAGACTAAAGTATTTTGTGTTCCAAAAAATGCAGCAGGTTGTTCACCAGGCTCTAAATGAATAAATGAAAAGAGGCCATAAAAACGAACGAGCCCGAATCCTCAGCAAGCCCGTCGAAGAAGCCACAGAAGATATGCCCATTCGATCCCAAAGTAGATCCGCAACTCCGCCGTCGGCCACCCCAATGGCGCCGCCGCAGCCAGCACCACCGCCGGAGACGCCGATCTTCCGAACCCCAGACGAGCTCCTCCACAACATCTTCCTCCACCGCACCCCTCCGCCGTCGCCGCCAGCGCCTTCGCCGGCTTCGACTTCTCCTGCTCCTCCTTCCTCCCCTCCACCGCCGGCCGTACCTGGAGGCCACTTGACTTCTTCGACGGACGCGCCCTCATCGCCGGCGCCCCAGTACAAGAAGAAAGCAGCGTTCTTGGTGTGCGCCACTTCCGGTACCACAATTTCTTGGTCAGGGACCTCGCCGTGCGCGACCCCGTGCACCGCCGCCACATCCTGCTGCCGGCCGTCCCCGGCGACCTGAAAGCGCTGGTCCATGAAACAGAACTTTTTTCGATCTGGAGACTTTCCTTGCTCCGGGCGATGATGATGAGGAGGAGGGTGATGTGCTTGGTGCAATGCAGAATGAATATTCTGCTTGTCTTCTCCTCCTCGGATGGGCAGTGGCGTTCTCTTCCATTTTACCAATGGAGAGCTCCTGAGGATGAGCTGTTTGATCTGCCGCCGGCTGAGGATGGGCTGTTTACTCGTCAGTTTGTCCACGGACGCTTCTGTTGGCGTCTGCTCTTCTTGAACAAGTTGGTCCTGCTTGATCCACGCACCATGGAGTCCTCTGCTCTCAACCTCCCACCTCAACTAGGATGGGGCAGCGAATTTGTCATTGTCGAGGCGGCACAAGGAATGTTCGGAATGCTGCGTAAAGTCCAAGACAGGCGCAGCGAAGATGACGACACGTATTTGCTGACGTATTCTTCTCTGAGGAACAACAAATGGCACTTGGAGAAGGTCATCCCGTTGCCGGTAAAGGGTGCTGCGCTGCTTTCCGTAGGCGCGGGATACCTGCTCATAGGAGCCCGGCCGTACACCAGATCTTCACATGAGAAGCCCAAGTTTGAGTTACTTTCGGTGGACGTCAAGACATTGCAGATCGAGTTGTTCGCGGAGCTAAGTGAAGCCACCTTACCTGATCAACTATATGTTGGTTTTCCACCATCATTGTGTGCGCCAACTATATGAAGCGGTCAGCATCTTGTCTGCTTTGCTTACAACAACAACAAAGAAAATACCATTGAAGTATTTATTTGATCATAATTTGCTTTTCCATTCTGCTTATTTCTTGCAAGTGTCGCTGTTTGCAGGTTAAATATTGTTGGTGGGTATGTAGGTGATAATCTAATGCCTAATTTATTGTGCAGTTGGAAACTCATTAGACTCAGGAAAACTACTATTATTTGTTTATTATCTTGTGAAGCCTCTTTGTTGCAATATTCTAGAGCTGCCCTTGGCCTTGAAATTTGAACTATATATGAATAGTTTTTCACATCATTAGATTATTCCCAGTTTCTTTATTTTTAAATATAACCTGTCTATGAGTACATTTAGTGGAACTGTTTATTTTGGGTTGTTTGTTGATTGTCTGTGTTGATCTGCTAAACAGGAAGGAGGAGGTATTATTGCTATCATTAATTCCAACTGATCTGGGCAAGTAACTTTATGCCTACAGTCGTATAGACGCCAAGACATAAAAGATAAAACAACCAAAAAGTTGTATACATGGATACACCGCTAAGCTTTTGCTTTTGTTTCCCTGGTCAGAATGTATTTAATCAGGTTCCTTATGTTCCTGTATCATATCCTTTCTTCATCTACAACCCTTTTAGCCTCATTATTGTCTCCTCTGCATCTGCTTTATCAAGCCCCCCAGCTCTTGCATCTGGCACGAGCCCATGATCTTGTTTCTTTCTTGAATAAATCAGTCGGCGTAGTGCATTCTTATCGTATGAACTCTAGGTTGCTTAATGTGATATGCACACATAGAACTTTCAGCTTGTGGCTTGATGCCATGTGCTCATCAGGACGGTTGCAAAGTACATATTTCTTGTTCCCTGATTATGATGTTCTTTCTTTTCATGTAATTCACTGTTACTGGGCAATGCGATAGTCACCTCTATGTCAACTTGATGCATCACATGCAGCAATTGATATATTTGATGCTTGTTATGTTACTTTGTAGGTCTGTATTCCTAGTGGTGCCCTGTTCATATGGAAAGCTCATGCTGTTTCATCTATCAACGGATGCTCACGCCATGTGGTCCAGGAAGAAGAGTTGGTTCCTCTGAGCGTGTTGTGGTCTAGGAAGAGAAGGTGATGCGTGGATCCGATGTATTCGAAAGTGATGCGTGGGTCGGATGTGTTTGCTTGTTCAATGCCAATGCCGTGTTGGAAGCTATGATGCGTGTGCGTTACACATACATTATTTCCCCCAGTTACAGCATTTGAATCGTATTTCAATCTCTGAACTTTTAGTTGCGGGCCATTCCCAAACCACTGAATCTCTGAACACTTCTGTTACTGCAATGCGATATTAATGTCTAATAAAGTGGGAGTGTGCTGCTTAAATTCTGAGCTTGCTTGATCCTGTGAACTGCAACGACAAGGAGGTCTAGGTAGAAGAAACAATGTATTGTACTCCCTCCATGTCTAGATACATCCGTATGTAGACAAATCCGAGACAAGTAATTCTGACGGAGGTAATATGATTACTCCCTCCTATCTGTATTACTTATCTAAGATTTGTCTAGATATGGATGTATCTAGACAAATGTAAAATAAGTAATATGGATGCGGAGAGAGTACTGAGATGAAATGATTCGTTTTGGTGAATCACAAGTAATAATTCACTGTAGGAGGCCCCTCACAGTTGTAGTGGAAGAGGCCCCGCCAGTCGTCGTCTTTGTTTTCATGCCGTAGAGAACTAAATTAAAACACCGAAAAAACCTTAGTTTCAAATCCATGCATAGAACCAACTATATACATCTCATACAAATGAAGAAACTAAATTATAGTGACGAAAGCCGCTTCATTTTGTCACCGTGTGTTCATACCGTCGTATTTGTTTACAGATCTGAGCCAATCTCTTCCTTCATCCTCGCTCGCATCTCCCGTACGAGAAAATCCCAGGGGAAAACATGGTCGTCGCGCTCGCCCTAGGCCACCTGAGCTTGCCGGCTACCCCGCGCATGGCCCCGGCCACCAGCACTCGCCGTCTTCTGTCGCCGCTGAGGAAGACGCCTCGTTGGTCACAAAAGCATGGCCTTTGTCGTCGCAGCAATTTCTGCCACCGGTCATAGCCAACGCTGACAATGGTTGCAAAAAAAATGCCATCGCCCCGGTTGTAGGTCGCCGTGCATGCCACCCCAGCATCCCGCCGTGCCAGTTGCAGCAAATTTTGTCGCCGGTCGTAGCAAGAACTGACAATGGTTGCAGCACCGTCATCGGTTGTAGCCATTGACGTCAATAAAAAGAACCGACTTGCAGCAGGCCATGACTCCCCTCTCGTAGCAGCCCCCGCGTGGTCCCGTTAGTAGGGTGGCGTGGGTGGCCGACCTTGTGGCATGCTATTGCAGGAGGGAGAGAGGTGGAATGCAACATGAGGAGGATGGATGTGTGCAGCGAGAGGTTGAAGAATGAGACTGGGAGGAATATAATTGTTACAAGTAGGGAAGTTAGTGAGATTGACAACCCCACTAGAATTGTTACAAACTCAGGGATGTACTCAATTGTGCTGTAGGGCTGATCATTGAACCAGGAATCTTTGATTCATGGATTGGTAACTTTGGTTTCTTAACAGAGGGAAACTAGGTTCTAGCTGGAAACTTTTGCACTTGGGGGCCCAACAAGTTGTTACCCCATGTGATTCTTCCGGAGCAAGCATGATGCAATAAAATAATTTGAAACCATGCACAATAGAAAACACCAAACCTATCAATTGGTTAACCAATGTACAAATAAATACATGCCACTATCGCAGACAACCTAACAAAAGAAAATGATAATAATGGCCATTTTGGGCGAAATTATGAAAGCCAGATCAATCAAATGTGCCCTTGAAAACTCGGGTTTATAAGATATCATTGTCTAATCCTCCAGCGATCTTATGCATCTCTTGAATTCTTGTCATGCACATCGCAGAGGCAATTTTCTTCCCCAATGTCCTTTGCAACACACGGCACGCTAAACCCTTCATCTTCATGCCACATCCTTCTTCCGACAGCGAGCTCTTCGACAAAGCCGTCGAGTTTCTCCACACTTAGATTTGGCATTACCACGACGTGTGCAATGCTCCCCTCACATGCAAGCTGCCACTTGTGCACGAATGACTCATCCCGCGGCCTCTCAAACACCACCGTGCTGCTCAGATCATTTAGGAATGCACTCACCCCCTTCTCCCTGAGACGGCTTGTGAGGTGATGAGCGTTTCTCATGCACTTCTCAACTTCTTTCTGGATGCCTTTGTAACCCTTCTTGTTCAGGGTGTACCACAAGAACAAAGGTGAGTGCCCGTTACGGCTCCCCATGATCGTCGAACCTCTAGATGATATGTATTCAATGTCAGTGGAGAGCACTTTTACATGCTCGAGCCTTGTTATTACCACGCCACATGGTACTGGACATCACATGAACTTGTGGCCTGAGATGCTCACGCTTCCAATAGGTTTGTCGAATGTCACCTTTGGTGCCTAGAGGAAAATAAAATAAAAGTAAGTAAGTTAGGTCATTTTCTCGATTTATCGAAAAAAATCAAATTTGTTACAACATGTGGTAATTACGTATGTCAACACCACCCACTTGTTTGATAAATGGCATCATAAGGCCAGCCAGAGCACCATCGCAATGGATGTAGAATCGATCTCGGAACCCACATTTCTCTAGTGTTCTTATGATGTTGTCAAGATCGTCAATGGCTCCCTTGACGGTCGTTCCTGAAAGAAACAAAAGCAAAAAAAAGGAAGTGTGTCAACATGAACCACCAAGGGACACTTAAGCAAAGCCAGTTTTAACCATCTGAATGTAAATGTAAAATCAAGATGGTAACCTATATTCACATTGACAATCGCAGGCCTTCCGGCGTTCATCAACAACTTGGACTTAAAATCCGCGCAGTTCATCTCTCCGGAAACAAGTGTGTCAATCTTGACGCACTCGACTCTATACATCCTAGCCGCCTTGAAGACGGAGTAGTGTGAGTCACAAGATGCGTATATAATCCCATCACGAAAAATCTCCCTCCTGCAAATGTTAAGTGCATATGAAATTAATGTATTCGTTTAAAACCAAGTGAAATAATTATACGTGTCCAGATTCTTGGCGAAATGGATGAAAATAAAAATCAAATTCATGTGTTGTAAATTAATGATCCGCGTGCACACAAATAGATATACTGACCCAACTAGTAGGCCGTGTAGGTTCCCTTCGGTTCCGCCGGTGGTGATGTATCCCCAATACTCATCCTGCTGGATGTTCCATAGGCGGGCGAACCAGTCGAGCACGGCAACCTCGAACCGCCTAGAGTGCACGCCGTAGTTGCTCTCGATGAAAGGACCGCCGAGGTTGTTGATGGAGAAGCTCTGGAATTGGTCGAGGACGCTGAAGTCGAAGTCTAGATTAAATGGGTACCTTGCCAATGCCAAATCACTAAGCACGTTAGCAGGCCCGAGCCCCCCCCGTTTTCAGGGGCCCCAAATCTCCATAGATGGGCCTCTTAAATTTGGATCTGGGCCGATATTGCCTGGCGTCTGGCGGCTCTCGCACGCGTGAAGCCCCGATCCAGGGGATCGAGCAACAAGGGAGCGAAGCAACGAGGCGTCCCTTCGTCTTTTCGTCTGGTGCTGGCGGCCATCGACGCGGCAGGTTAGGTCTCCTCCAGTTCTCCTTCCTTGCCCATGAATCTCTGGGCTCTTGTCGAGCAGCTCCGTTCCAACGCTGAAAGGTTTTTTTCAGGAGTCAGGAACATGAGGGCAAGACCAGGAAGGAAGGCAGGAACGGCCAAACTGCAGCCGGCAGGAAGGGCCTGATTCACCTAAAGGCAAGGAAAGTTTAGGCCATCATCCGATCTCTGAATTTTTAAGCGTCGCCGCATCAACAACCGGTGATTCCTTGAGCCCTTGACTCTGAGTTTCGATTTCTGCCTGCTTTTTATTTATGCTGAAATCTTGTAGTTAATTTAATTCTTTTCATTTATTAGGCATCTAGTACTGCAATCTTTATTTAGAAAACATGAATCTGGTTAACAAAAATGTGTGAGAAACAAGAAAGATAAAAGGATTTAACTCGAAAGGAGATATGAATAAGTTTGCTATAAAAAAACACAAGTGTCCTCCTGTAACCGGTCACTTGATCAAGATTACGCAGGTGGTGATAATGTTAACATTGATCCTAGACCTACAGATGGCCAGATGATAAGGCCTATTTTAGAGTTTGCACAGGGCCTCCGATTTTGCCGGCTCGGCCCTGCACGTTAGAAAATTGTACTCCTTTTCCCGCAAAAATAAACAAATAAATTGTTCTCCTTGGTTGCTGTGATTTTGTATTTTGAGCTACGATGATTATATAAAATTAAAAGAACACTGACACACATATATATAGTACTCCCTCCGTTCGGAATTACTTGTCGCATAAATGGATATATCTAGACGTATTTTAGTTCTAGATACATTTATTTTCGAGACAAGTAATTCCGAACGGAGGGAGTAAGTAGTAAACTTTGCATGTGGCCCGCATGCACGTCGGCGATCGCATACGTACCCATGTGATGGGCGGTCCTCTCCTGGAGGTGGTGGGCGAATCCGGCGAGGAGGGCTGCCACCGCCGCCTGCCGCTGGGCCCTAGCCTCCGCATCCACCGGCGGCTCCTGCACTGCGAAACCTTCCACCAGCAGGCGCCCCTGCTTGCCCGTGTCTCCCACAGCTTTCAGGTGATCATCAGTGGCCATCACCAGGGCCGGGCCCACAGTGGTGCCAAAGGTGCGGCCCGCACAGGGCCCAAAATTCTGGAGGGCCCCATATTTTTTATATGGGTGTAGTAACAGTTAAGCGCAACTGGGCCGAGCGGCGAGTGACTAGGCCCATCGAGCGAGAGCGAGGCCATCGAGCGGACGGAGCGGTGGGACTCCTCCCGATCGCTACGAGAGGGTCAGGCCGCGAGGCAGCACTCAGAAAAAAAGAGGCGACGAGGGCATCGCTAATTCGCTACGTTATCTAAAAAATACTAGATCGCTACCATTAAAAAAACACTAGATCGCTACAGCCTACAGGGATCGGATCGCTGGAGCCCTCGACGGCTGGACGCCTGGGGCCCTTGACGTCGTCACGTCGACACCTCGTCCCTCGGTGGCTCTCGCTCGGTCCCTGGTCCTTACTCCTTGGACCGATCCGATTTCGGATTCAAGCCGACTAAGCGACAGGCCACTGCTGTGGTGCCGCCGTTGCCTTCCTTGACTCCTTTCTCAAATTTTAGACTCGTCTACGTCATCTCATCGGATTGATCGGTGACCGATGCTAGCCTTTAGGTGCTTAGCGAGTCATTCTTTTTGGTTAACTTCGGTTCCTACTCCTAAATCCGAATTCTTAATTTTCTAATTAATTATTGACAGGGATCATTACTTCATTAGAGATCGTTATTTCATGCCAACAAAAAATATTGGACCTGTTGAAATTCTAATTTTTTTAAGCGGCATGACTGTTTTCCCAATACAAGTATTGCATATAGAGTTCTGTTCACCATTCCTGTGGCAGTTGCATCGGCAGAAAGAAGTTTTTTCTAAGTTGAAGCTATTGAAGTCCTATATGCGTACTACTATGACACAACAAAGACTCAATGATTTGGCCACAATAGCACTTGAGAGTGAAGTGTTGGAGAAGATTGATTATAAGGATATCATTGAAGATTTCATTTCAAAGAATACTAAAAGAATGGAGTTTTTCAAATAAATAGCAGCCTGGAGTTGAATAGGTATGATTTTTTATACGTCCAATTGTTATGTAAGACATTATATTATATACATTATGAAAAAATTCTGCTTGATATATATTAATATATACATTATAATTGCTTGTTACGTCATTTTTTAATGAGATAGGGCCCCATTTTTTAGTTTGGCACAGGGCCCCGGATTTTGTCCGCCCGGCCCTGGCCATCACTTGCCATCCTCCTACGCAACATCAATTTTCTTCTCTGCCTTATTCAGATCACCGCCTCAAGATACAAGAGATAGATAGAGAGAGAGAGGTGGGTGTGGGAGAAGGATCGTAAATGGCGTGGGGTTTATAGGCGAAGAACAGAGATGTACGTGCTCGTAGACGATTACTTTCCGTCAAGAGCTATCACGCAGTCGTTGATCTGGCCAAGTACTTTCCGGACGTACCCAGACTCCACGTACGTAGTTGAAAGCTAACTCAGTACCTGATCGAATCTTGATGGAGACACGCACGTACCAGGAAGCTAGCTAGCTAGCTCCTTGATCGACTCTTCACGCACGTAGGATGCTAGCACATGCACGTACCACGTACTAGCTAGTCGCCGGCTACTCAGCGCACGAGAGAACACGAGGTGATTTGATGGCTACAGGGCCGTATCGGTCCTGTTTCTTTATTTATTTGATCTGATCTGGGTTAATCTTACAAGGGGATACATAGGTATATATAGAAATACGTAGTAGCTAACCTAGCTAACTACTTCCTCCGTTCAAAAAGCTTGTCCCTCAAATGGATATATCTAGCCCTAAATATGTATCTAGCACCAGTTTAGTGCTAGATACATCCATTTGAGAGGCAAGTTTGGGACAAGATTTTTCGGACAGAGAGAGTATAAGAATCCTATACGGTGACTGACTCTAGTCCGAGCACGACATAGACTACTAATTGTGGTTAATTCCAACAATCACCCCCTAAAGACGATGTCCTCACTTCACAGCATGGACGTCAATCCTTGGCCACATCTTCATGAACTTCTGTCGTCCCAAAGACCTGCTTAGGATATCATCAAGCTAGTCATCGGTGCAAACATAGTTGACGTCTACCATTCATGAACTTCGACGCACTCCCGTAGGTAATGATACCTTGTATCGGTGTTCTTGCATCTACCATGATGCACTGGGTTCTTCAACAGAGAGATTGTAGACTTGTCGTCAACGTTGAGCACCACTCGTTCTGGTTCCGTATCTGTGAGGTCACTGAGTAGTCTTCCTAGGCACACGCCTTGACACACCGCGATTGCAGCTGCAATATACTCTGCTTCACGGGATGATATTGTGACCTCTTCCTGCTTTTGTGATAGCCAACTCACCATGCTTTTTTTTCCAAAAAATGTGCCACGCCCGAGGTACTTTTACGGTCGTCCACTTCTCCTGCCATGTCGCTATCACTATAGCCAAGTAGCTCCACCTTCTCCTTCTTCTTCTCTCTCAAATAGACACAACCGAAGTTTGTTGTCCGTTTGATGTACCTGAGTATATTTTTCACAGCTATCCAATGTTCAGTCGTGGGTCCATGAAGCGATTCACTATGCCAACGGAATATGCCAAGTCCGGTCTTGTATTTGTGAGATACCTCAACTTTCGGACCACACTTCTATACTCCGTTGTATCAACGGCGGGCGCTTCATTTTTCTTCCTTAGTATAAGACGTGGCTTCATCGGAACACAACTTGGATTGCAATCTTTCATGCCTCAGCTTTCAAGTACCTTCTTTGCATATGCCTCCTGGCATATTGTGATCCCTTTTCTTGCCGCTGCTCGTGGATCCGCCTTGCTTTTCTTTCGACAGGGCGATCCATTGCGCCCTTGTCAGCATCAGGTGCTCACTCTCCTCCGAGTCGCCAAAGCTGAGACAAAGTCTCTCGTCCTGGGCCTTAAACCTTCCGACGAGATCCTCAACCGTGAGAGTTTTCAGGTCGAGACATTGCTCGATCGACGTGACGATCTGAATATAGCGTGCCGGCTCGGCGCGCAAAAATCATCGAACGATCGCAACTTCTTCCAGGGATGAACCATAGCCGCGTATGCCGTTGACGAGGGTCTTGAGACGGGAGGCAAAATGACCAACTGTCTCACTTTCATCCATCTTCAGGCACTCGCAGCTTCTCATCAGGTACTGAAGGTGTGCTTCCTTGACACGGTCATGACCCTGGTGCAGGATCTTGATGGTCTCCCATGCCTCCTTCGCCGATTTATTTCCGGCGAGGTGCTGCAGCACATCCTTCGACATGACGGAGTAGATCGTTGTTAAAGCCTGACGATCTATCCGATACTTTGCCGCACCCTTCTCGTACTCGGCGCTGCCGGGGTCGACGGCTTCCCAGAACTCAGCCCCCTCCATCGCGACCTCTATATTCATCGCCCATAGTGTGTAGTCCTCTCGATCCAGACGGGGGAATTGCGACACCCCCACCATCGGCATTGGTGCTCCCGCTCCTGCCGTCACGGTCTCCATGCCCGTGTTCGACATGATCTTTCGATTGCTTTTCAAAAATCAAGCCAATACACCAAAATCTCTAGATACCAATTGTTGGCCCAATCCTTGTACGTGCTCGTAGACGATTACTTTCCGTCAAGTGCTATCACACAGTACTTTTGGGCCGTACCCAGACTGCACGTACGTAGTTGAAAGCTAACTCAGTAGCTGATTGAATCTTGATGGAGACACGCACGTACCAAGAAGCTGGTCTAGCTAGCTCCTTGATCGATTCTTCACGTACGTATGATGCTAGCACATGCACGTACCACGTACTAGCTAGTCACCGGCTACTCAGCGCACGAGGCGATTTGATGGCTACAGGGCCGTATCGGTCCTGTTTCTTTATGTCTTTGATCTGATCTGGGTTAATTTTACAAGGGGATACATAGGTATTTATAGGAATACGTAGTAGCTAACCTAGCTAACTATAAGAATCATATACGGTGACTGACTCTAGACCGAGCCGGACATAGACTACTAATCATGGTTAATTCTAATAATCACCTTCCTAAAGACGATGTCCTCACTTCACAGCTTGAACATCAATCCTTCGTCGCATCTTCATGAACTTCTGTCGTCCCAAAGACCTGGTTAGGATATCTGCAAGCTGGTCCTCGGTGCAAACATAATTGACGTCAATTTTGCTTTCTTCCACTCTAATACTTGACTCGGCGCTGACTTTCTCGATGGGGGCTGCCACCAACGATGTAGCCACAATCGTGGTCGACAGAATCAAATATCACGTGAGGAAGACAGTGTATCGCGGCGATTCCTAGGCAGCGTCGAGGATCCCCCAGGACTGCAAGAAATCAGAGGCAAAATGAAATCCACTCTCCAGCTGTGGATCAATCCATATTGGTCGGAGCCTTCGAATCATAAGAAGACCTCGGTGATCAACCGTATTAATTCGACAGCGAATGAGGAGCATGCAGGCGGATTGGAGGAGACCCAGCCAGAGACTATTCAGGTGATTTCCAATTATCCCCGTCTCTCTCAAACAGGACACCCCCTCACGATACTAAAGCCATGCTCTCATAAAGTAGATCTCCAATAGTCTCTGCTATGTCCGTGAATGAAACGCCAGATTAGCCCAGTGATAGGGTAGTGCCAGTATTTACAAATGGAATACTTCGGTTGTGATGTACTCCCTCGAGTCCTTTTTACTCTGCATATAATAATTGTCTAAAGTCAAACTTCTTAAAATTTCATCATATTTATACAAAAATTATCAACATCTACAATACTGAAGTTAAAAGTTATGAAAATCAAATTCCTGACGCATGTAATGATATTGATTTTGTATTATGAATGTTGGTATTTTTTTCTATAAAGTTGGTCAAATTTGTGAAGTTTGACTTCAGACAAATTATATATGCAAACTAAAAAGGTCCGGAGGGAGTAAATAAAGCTTGTCTTCGGCTCTTGTATATGTTGAAGGTGCTTCTGGTCCTGATGGCTTTTCTTTTAGTATCTTTCATCAGCAATTTGGGGGCTTATCAACCAAGACTTGATGGTTGCTTGGAATATGAATGAATTCGATCTATTATATACTTAATTTTTCATTATTAAAACTCTCATTCCTAAACAAGCTCATGCCAACACTATCCAGATAGGTCGGAGCCTATAGTGATTAGCATTATGGTTGCTTGGAAAATGAATGAATTGGATCTATATAGACCTAATTTATTATTATTATAAAACTCTTGTCACTACTAGAATCTGGTTTTTTCCCGAGTTCTAGAACTTCACCGAGTTCATTCTATCGGGAACTCCGCAAACTTTTGTCTGTCGAGTTTGATTTACAATTGGACTCAGCAGTGATAAGCAACTCGGCAGAGCTATGACTTTGCCTGGTTCCAATGAAAAATGACTCAACGGACTAAATAAAATCGGCAAAGTCTCATTACTATAGAACTCTTATGCCACCAGCTCCTAAGTCGCCGTCGGCGAAGCCGTGGCGAGGGGAGGGTGGCAGTGGCGAGTGACAAGGAAGGTGGAAGTAATCGAGAGTGGGCTCGCTCTGGTGGCATGGGAGGTCTTGTCCGTGCCGCCTCGTGACCTCGTGGTGCTGGTGTTGGTGTCCTGAACTATGGGGTACTCACTACGTCATCTCCCAACTAGGTGGGTCGGGCCGAGGACCCCCATGGCGGTTCACTCATGGGCCACTTCTGTCAGCCCATGACTTATACAAGGAAGTTTATACATGACATGGTGCACAAGATGAAGACTCCTAAAAGGTTACTAAGATCAGGCCAATCATTGATGGTTACAAACAGTAACGCTCGCAGGTCAAATTCTTGCTGTTTGTGCTCATCCCACACACGTACACCTTTTATATCCCACAGCTGTAAAAGTTCTTTAACTAATGGCCTTAGGTACAAATCAATGTCGTTGCCGGGTTGCTTGGGGCCTTGGATGAGCACTGGCATCATAATGAACTTCCACTTCATGCACAACGAAGGAGGAAGGTTATAGATACATAGAGTCACAGGCCAGGTGCTATGATTGCTGCTCTGCTCCCCAAAAGGATTAATGTCATCTGCACTTAAACCAAACCATACGTACCTTGCGTTATCTGCAAAGTCCCGCCACTTTCTCTCGATTTTTCTCCACTGCGACCCGCCAGCGGGTACTCTCAACTTCACGTCTTTTTTACGGTCTTCTTTGTGCCATCGCATCAACTTGGTATGCTCTCTATTTTGGAACAAACGTTTCAACCGTGGCATTATAGGAGCATACCACATCACCTTGGCAGGAATCCTCTTCCTGGGGCGCTCGCCCTCAACATCGCCAACAGAGTCATCGCGGCTGATCTTATAGCGCAATGCATCGCATACTGGGCATGCATTCAAATTCTCGTACTCCTCACCGCGGTAGAGGATGCAGTCATTAGGGCATGCATGTATCTTCTGCACCTCTAATCCTAGAGGGCAGACAGCCTTCTTTGCTTCATACGTACTGTCGGGCAATTCATTATCCTTTGGAAGCATCTTCTTTAACATTTTCAGCAACTTTTTCAAATCCCTTTTCAGATACACCATTCTATGTCTTCCATTGTAGCAATTCCAGTGTGGTACCAGCTTTTTCTTGTCATCTTCGCAATTTGGTTACAACAATTTCTTGTGATCATCTAACATGCACTGCAACTTCAACTTATCCTTTTCATTTGCGTAGTTTTTCTTTGCATCAGCAATGGCCCGATCAAGATCGTCAGCAGGCTCATCTGATGCCTCTTCTTCAGCTTCTTCTCCCATTGTAGTACAATCGTATTCAGGAAACCCAGGATAGCCGTCATCATCCTCTTCTTCTTCACTCTCTTTCATTAGAACCCCTCTTTCTCCGTGCTTGGTCCAACAGTTATAGCCGGACATGAAACAGGACATAAACAGGTGGACGTGAATGACTTTTGAGCTAGAGTAATTCCTATCATTCTTGCAAACACCATATGGCCAACACATAAAACCATCCAGCTTGTTTGCCTCAGCCGCACGCAGAAAAGTATGCATGCCATCAATGAACCGGGAAGAGCGTCGGTCATTGTACATCCATTGCCGGCCCATCTTCATTACACAACACCGAAAAGACGAAATTAATACAAGTTCATACATACTTATCTAGCTAAGCATTTAAATGCAACAACAAATGCGATTAAGATCGCAACTAAGGTAATAATTGATCCAACAACATAGTGATACCAAGCCTCTTTATTAACGGCATATTTTCTAATCTTTCTAATCTTCAAGCGCATTGCATCCATCTTGATCTTGTGATCATCGACGACATCGGCAACATACACCTCCAATTTCATCTTCTCTTCTTCAATTCTTTTCAATTTTCTTTCAAATACTCGTTTCTTCTTCAACTAAATTTAACTTCTCGACAAGAGGGTCGATTGCAGTTTCCGGTTCACATACCTCCTAGATAAAAATATCTATGTCAAATTGATGGGCATAATTGTCATAAACGCGAAATGCAACAAATAGTTATAAAATAGAATTATACCACATCCGAATCATAAACCAGACGAGGGCCGATGGGGATGGATATCAAGACCATGGCACTATGTATAGCAAACAATCATACAAGTAAGATAATTATACAAGTAACCATCTAAATCATACAAATAAGATTTTTTTATAAGAAGGATAAGAACAAGAGGCTCACCAAGGTGGTGCCAGCGACGGGACGGTGCGGGCGATCAATGGTGGTTAGGACGGGGACGGGAAGGCACTAAGTAAACCACACCTACACATATGCAAACTAAGAAGTTAATTTGAGCTCACATTGCATATAAATCAAATAAACTCCCACACAATTACTCCCAAACTAAAACCCACAAATCACTATACTTATAGAGCATTGCACGAGCTAATCTAGCAATGAGAGATGAAAGGACAAAGTTGCTAACCTTTGTGAACACTTGGATAGATGGGGTGCCTCAAATCTTGACAAATCTTGGCAAAAATTGGAGGATGAGCTCGAGCTAAGGGGAAGAACAGAGAGGAGAAAGGAGAAAACAGAGAATGGGCTCGGGCTGGATGAAGGGTTTATATAGGGACGTCTTTAGTCCCGGTTGGTTATACAAACCGGGACTAAAGGGCTACCTCTAGTACCGGTTTGTGATACAAACCGGGACTAAAGGGGCTCGTGGGGGTCCACCACCCCTTTAGTCCTGGTTTGTATCACAAACCGGGACTATAGGTCACAAATGAACCGGGACTAATGCATAGCTGTTGGAACCGAGACTAATGGTACCATTAGTCCGGGGTCCAAAACCAGACCGGGGCTAATGGACCGGACGAAAGGCCTGTTTTCTACTAGTTCTATGCACTAGGCAGTTTTTTTCTTCAAGTTGGCTTGGACCCCTATACCCAAATCCTGCCTCCGTCCCCTTTTCTCCATGTAAACCATATGGGTACCGTGTAGTGATTCAATAGACAATAGTGCATGCAAGTGCAACAGTGTAGTGATTCAACAGACAATAGTGCATGCAAGTGCAAACAACGATAAGTATATATTGAATTCATGCTCCAGCCAGCTGCACCAAAGGTCCGAACTACCGTAGGTAAGCAGACGATATACCTAGGCAATGTTCAGGGAGTGTTTACCCGCATAGATTTTCTGGCAAATGTTTGCGTTTTCAAGGTCTCTCTCAAGGACAAACCGTGCACGTGCTTGGAGTCGTAGGGTTTTCTCGACCAAGGGTACAATATAGTCGCGGGCAAAGGAAGAGACGACGACACACTTTCAAAGATAGAGTATATCTCTATAGGGCTAGCAATCTAGCACCATTCATGTAAATGATGAAAATCCATTTTGGCTCTCAGTTTCATGTCCAGGTCTAGGTAATCACGGAAATCAAGTCTTGACATGTTTATAGAAACGGGCTTGCTAAAATTCTGTCGACTGCATAGTCGTTATATCTTTGCATGGAGATTTGTGCGGGACTGAGCACCATCAAGCGGGCCACCCATCGTTTTGTCACACCGTTTGCAACATATCTTCCAAATTAACGGTTGCAGCATCCGTCTTGCTGGTTGTAGCATGTCGTCTCATCGGACACAACATTTGCCCTTATCTTTTTTTTGCGGGTGAGCATTTGCCCTTGTCAATTTTATTTCATCGCCTAAATGGTCGCAACATCCGCCATTGATGGTTGCAACATTTAGTCACAAAGCTTGTAGCATCCGATGTCGTTGTTTGCGGCACCGCTTGCAATATTTTTCGAAGCCGGCTGCAGCATCTTGTCGTGCCACTCGTAACACCACAACTACCCTGATGCCACTCGATTGAGACTTCGTTAAGTCTTAGTCGATTGAGTTCTAGGTACACCCTTATAGAAAACAATATGAATATTTACAATAACAAATCTATATGATGTGAAAATACATTCAATAACAAATCTAATGATATTGATTTGTTATTGTATATGTTAATATTTTTTACTATAAACTTATGAAAGTTTACAAAACTTGACCGTATTTGCTCTGGCAGGCCCTCTGCTCGAGGTAGCTCAAAGTCAAGTTTTGTAAATACGGTCCAATATGTCTACTCTCCTCTCCCCTAAGTTACTATTCCACGCCTCAGGAGCTATGTCTCACTTAGTGTGAGACCTAGTTCTGTCTCGCCTGAAGTGCTCGGCTTTGCTCTTGCCTTAGTGCACCTACCAAGTATAGAGGTCTTGGAAGCATCTAGAGGTCGGTACGGACGGGTTTTAGAACCTTCCATTCGTTCCTTTACCTTTCTTATTTTCCCTTAATTTTCATTATCGTTTCTTTTTTTTTTCTATGTGTATCTCTATTGGTGTTAACCAGTTTTCTTTCAGATTTCAATTGGTTTTCTATCAATTTTCTTAGTTTTTTGTTATTATTGTTTTCAAAATAAATGTTGAATTTTATTTAAATACACGTCAACATTTTTATATACAGGTTAAATTTTTTTTAGATACACATTGAATGTTTTTTGGTACAGGTTAAACTTTTTTGAATGCACGTTAAACTTTTTTCTGGTACACATTATATATTTTTTGAACAAATGTTGAATTTTTTTAATAGATGGTGACTTTTTTAACACACATTGAAATATTTTCATATATGCCATAAACATTTTTTGAATGGGCAAAACATTTGTTAAGTGTTAGGATTTTTTTCAGAAAATTCATGAACGTTTTTTTATGAATGGTACGGAACATTTCTCCTAAATTACGTGATTATTTTATAAATTTTATAATATTTTTATAATGTTAGAAAAATAGTTTTGAAACCCCTGGAGATTTTGTAAATACCACGGATATTTTTTTGAATGGTAGGAATAAAATTTTCTAAATTACACACACATTTTCTTTCATTTTATAATTTTTTTTAAAAAAATGCCACGAACAAATTTTTGAAATGCCTGAACATCTTTTAAATGTCATGAACATCTTAGTCTCAGAAATATACTTACCGAACGCCAGATTTTAAGGAATTGGGTCCGAACGTCCTATGTACTCCCTCTGTCTAGGTGTATAAGTCATTTCCCAAAACATTTAGGCGCGGTTCATTAACTCCCACCTCGTTTCTTGTTTCTCGACATGAATAAAGGAATCAACCAATACAAAACGTGGGGCGCGTATGTTTTTAATGGCTTGAGACTACCTAGCACGACATGCAATGGTCAGTTCATTGCATGCAATGGTATTAATTAACAAATAAACACTAAGTTCTCTCATTTTCCCCTCCACCTTGGTCGCGATGCACAACGTAAGATGATTTATACACCGATGCGGCGGGAGTACATTGATTTGGAGAACATGAATTTTAAAGATAGGTGATTAGCCAGGTCAGCGCTTTCCTTCCGTTCGGAATAGCACAGCCTCGCCGCCAATGTTTTCTCCCAATCTTTTCCCATCCCATCACCCCCCACCCACCCACCAACCTTATCCATTACTTCTGAGCGATTAGGATGGAGTGAGAGAAACAACGGAGATGCAACGTGTGCGGCAGCTCGCCTACGGTGGTGGGATGGCGACGTGCAAGGGGGGCAAGCGGAATGCATGTCGCTCGGGAGCTCCTCTCCCCGCAGGAGCTCGGGCGTGAAGGCGGGAGACGCGACGGTCTCTTCTCCGTCGGCGTCCAAATCATTCTCGCTGCTAGCGCACTACGGTGTCATGACGCTCGCTCGCGCCACCAAGCGGGTACGTCCGCCTGACGATCTGCGGCGGCCTCGAGCGCGGGGACATGGTGGCGGCATCGGGTGCGGGGAGAAGCATGGGCACGTCGGCGCCCTGAGCGAAAATGTCGTGCAGAACCATGGTGCAGCGGCACCTACGCTTGGAGCCAGACATCTGTTGGGCCCCTTCACGGGGATTTGTGCATGACGGCCATGGTAAAGTGTGGCGGAAATAAACAGAAGACAATTAGAAAGACTATATGAGCCAGACATATGCATCTAGGAGTTATTGCCAATTTCCCCTAATAAAACCTACTGCATGTTAAAGTACCGGGAATAAAATAACGTACTGATTGCTCCATATACATGCACGGATCATATTCTTTGTTCTTTATTGGTTGGTGATGGGCGACGGCTGTGGCCGCCCGCAGGCTTGCATGGACGTACAACAGTTCCCTCAGCGGATAAGTTGAATCCTTTTTTAGTGCTTCAGTTAGAACAATTCCTATTCACGGCAGCAAAGAAAAATGCAGCGATAGTCTTCCGGAGAAATCAAAACCGAGCATGTCAAATTCCGTGTTTTTGCTGACAGATTATGCTCTGGCGCCACCGAATGCCAGACTTGTTGTTTCATTGCCAGCTTTAAGTGCTTGCTATTCGATCTTCTGTATTTCATTTTCCTTCTCTTTATTTATTTATTTTCCTTTATATCTTCACTTTTCTGTTGTGTTTCTACTTATTTGACTTTCTTTTGTTATATGAACACTATTTACCGTGCCTACAGTATTATTGAGAAGATAGTAACTTAAAAAAACAAATCCAATCTGGCTTAAAAAAACAAATCAAACACCAAATGTTACCTGAAAATGTTACATTTCATTTATTTTTCACCAATGAATCACTGATATCCTATTTTGCATGAAAATTTTCAAGCACACTTCTTAGACTAATATAAACATCAAACAGAAAAATCAGAATTTTGATAAAAAGAATAATATCTGTTTTAAATTTACTGTTTCCGGGAGCATATGATCCATAGAGTTAAAACGGCCCTGCCTACTTTCACTGGAATTTTTTTTTGCGGGTGCACTTGTAAAGTATTAGTAGTACAATTTAATTGTTAACCGCATATTCTTGCACCAAGATGTCGTCATATTATCACACAAAGACATAAAAGCAGAAAAATAAAACTTTTATGAGTACCTAAATTAAGCAAATTCAAATTCCCTCGTCGACAATAATGCTTCAGTTCTTCACAAAAAGTAGATCGTCTTGCTTTCATTTGTTTCCCTTTTCTCCCCACTTGATAAATGCCTTTTAGGCAACATTCCTAAATTGTGAAGTGTAAATACATGGAACTAAAATTTTAGAAATTACAACTGCAACATGCTTCGGTGGTGGTAACTACTGGTAAAGAGATGATGATAGATCATGAAAGAACATGTATCATTTCTGAGGCCGACAACTTTATAATTGGCACTTGAGGCTATGAACAATATGAGATGCTTAAAACATGCTTAGAAAAAAAAAGTTAAATACACTGGGGTGCCTCAACTTGTTCTACACAGTCAGTTTGGTGCCTAAAGTTACAAAAAAAAAACACAAAATGGGTGCTCGAACTTGTTCGGACGTGCAAATACGATGCCTCCTTCGGAGTTCAGGCGAGCACTCTGCCCGCGTGGTGTTGGTGCACATGTCAATGGCTGAGAACGGGGAAGGGGCTGGAATAGGCGTGCTATGTGTAGTATGGGGTTGAATATCAGGTGTGTCTGTAGCCGATAATAGTAGTAGCCCCTGACAGAGACACACAACCAATTGTTCCCCTCCATGGAGAGACGTGAAAGAAGAAGGTTAGGTACCATATGGGA
This sequence comes from Triticum aestivum, assembly GCF_018294505.1. NCBI lineage: Eukaryota > Viridiplantae > Streptophyta > Magnoliopsida > Poales > Poaceae > Triticum > Triticum aestivum. The sequence continues at coordinate 605,785,303 of NC_057802.1, forward strand.
AGGATGGACAATGTTTATTTTTTGCATAAGCATACCAAACAGGCGAACCATCAATCATTATCATGGTTTCCTCTTGGTTGTTGTGCAAGCTCCAATGAGAGATTGTGGTTAGGGATATTTGGATGTCAATCGAGCTCCCCCCTTGGGAAAAAGAGGGGATACGAGAGTGGGTCATAGCAGCCCCTTGGGGGAGGGAGATAACAACATGACATAGCGATAAAAAATATGTGGAATGTATTCCGTAGGGAAGCAAAATTCTAATATGTTTATAAACGTGTATCAGTTTATGAATCGACTCTAAGCCATCACACCAAGCACAATGAACAACACAGAGTAGGAGTTTTGGAGCTTTCAACCAAAGGCTTTGCTTCGTGGAAACCATATGTTCTTGTTACTTGTTGAGATGGTGGGTGGCAAGCATCCAAAGACCATACTTACAGGCCGAGACCTTCAGAGAACTTAAAAGAAAAACAAATGTTATTCTACTTTTTGTGTGTGAAAATAGGACATATGTACATTTTTGTTGTGAAAATAGTACATGTGTTGTTTCTTTTAGGACATACTAGCAAACTTGTCCGTGCATTGCAACGGAAGAAAAAAAAACTATCACACGCCCCTAACCTAATAAGCCTCTATTCGTGTGGCCGCTTATCCTCCTTTCATGCCCAGAGGAGGCCATGCAATGCACATGCACGCAGCGTTTTCCTATTAACCATACATCCATCATCACATACAAGTATACAACGCCAACACCCAGACCAGCTGATCACGATTGATTAACTAGCGGGCGGAGGCGCCGCGCCCAGGGAGAAGCCCGTGTTTGCCTCTGTGTTGTGTTATTCTATTTTTAATAAGAGAAAAGGAGACACTGAGCTTGAAAGTGAGTGGCGCAGAAGTGTTTTTGTATGGGAGTTTTCATGTACGTGTCCTTGCGTATTTTATTCATTATTGCGAATTTGTTCCCTGATGACCACAGATGCTTAGCTTTATATTTAAGACATCTCAGCAGAAACTGATGTTACTGAAGTAGCCACGGCATGGAAATCATTCGGTACAACCAAAAGTTCTACAAAATGGGACACCTTCTCAACAAAGAGATGCCATTTGAGTACAGGTTTTGAAGGCTACATCTGTCACGCAATATTCCATCATGTATTAGTTGAAAAAGTGTTTTAGCAAGTAGGGAAAAATGTTAGGGGAAAAAAATCGGAGGAAAGAAGTGTCTAGCCGTGAACCGGGATCAGAAAGAAAAAGTACTAACCTTCATAGAAAACTTCCTCCAGTAAGGCCCGACGTTTGCATTGTACTCCCTCTGTAAACTAATATAAGAGCATTTAGAACACTAAAGTAGTGATCTAAACACTCTTATATTAGTTTACAGAGGGAGTAATAAGGAAAACCACTGCAGTGCACAAAACTGCAGTGAATAGAATGGCAAAAAATAGACAAAGAGTTTTTAATAAAAGGACAGAACCTTTCATACTACAGTGCTTTGATGATATCTTTGTACACGATCACATATAGCTGCAATTGGAACAGGCAGTGATACTCGATGTTCACCGGGCACCCTTATTACATTGCAAACGTCTTTGTACACGGCCACATATAGCTGCAACCGGAACCTTTCATGTACTCCCTTCGTATTTTAGTGATCTAAACACTCTTATATTAATTTACTAGTTTACAGAGGGGGTATTTCATTTAGAACTTTAACATGATCTGTTCGTCCAGAACTTTAACATGACCTACTCGTCCAACGGGCACCAATAGGAATGCAACTCCAGAAGATGTAATACAAGAACAATCTGGCCTTCTGATCTCAATGTTTTAATAATTGTATTCCACAGAAATGTTTTGCCAGTATCTCCATTGCCTGAAACGAAATACACCCTTCAGCTTAGTTGTTAACAGCTTGTATTATTCCATTGTATATAGCTCATTGAGCGTTGTTCAGTTTAGCATGCAAAGACAAAGATACAGAGAGCAAAATATCCTTGGCATACCTCATCTTCTCAGCCAACAATTTACTAACACACTCTTTATTCATAGGCACACACCGAGGAGTTATATTAAAAGTAGCCAATTATTGATCATTCTTTGAAAATATGAAAGATATCTCGTCCAATAGCTGACTTTGAATATGTTGCTGAGGTATTTCATATGGTGCGTTGTCAAAAACTACAGAGCCTATATAATATATCCTTTGTCATGCTTGGCCACTATCTGTCAACATTAAAAGTATAAAACAATTGCTTGCCTTGTCATTGGGGTTGTGCATAATGAAATACTTTGTGTGATGAAGATGGAGCATAGCCAGACTATATAATTTTGTAAGGATAACTTTCTTTGGCTATATTATATATCCTCCGCGAGGGGGTGAGGGGCTCTATACATTTACCTAATATTAAAAGGAGTAGACTTTCATAGTTCTCCATATGTATCTTTTTTTTGAATTTTTAGGGGGGGGGGGGGGGGGGGGGGAGCTCCCTGATACTTCTTGAGCTTGCGTTGGTTTTTTTCCTTAAAGAGGAAAGGGTGATGCAGCAAAGTAGGATCCACGAGCAGCAGGTAGGGCGGTGCCCCATGCCTGTGCAGCGGTGACCAAATCCATGGCCGGCATGGTGCTCTTCCCCTCGGTGGAGTCTGTGCTTGGAGACGGGTGGCAGCGGAAGCCGCGGATCTGGCGTCCCGTCCAGGTCCGCCCCGGCAAGGGTGTTTCCAACCGGTGGCGCGTGGAGGGACCGGCGAGGGGCGGCTGGAGGCTCCCTATCGGTGTGCCGACGGCGGCTTTCGTCTTCACGGCGAGGCTTCGTAAGGTTCCAATCAGCTGCGAGATGGGGGGGCCGCGACTTTCGGTAAAAATCACGCCAACTACGGTCACGGCGGACGATGGCGGCGTTTGTGACGTCGTTCCCTTCTCGAGGCATCGTTGTTGCAGGTCGTGGCACCCCACTCGTGATGCTCTGGGGGAAACCCTAGATCTGTGTCTACCGGATCGGACGATGATGGCACCTTCGATGTCATTGTCCCTCATGGGGGCATCATTTTGGAGCACGTGCTGGCTGGAGGGGACAAGAGGAGGATCGGTGTTACATCTACCGCAAGGCCGGCGGCGGATCCAGGCGGCATGGCGCTGCGGAGGTTCAGCGACGGGCGTGTGTGGATGGATACGTGCAGGATGGTGGCGTTGTCTGGCATCGTGGTGGCGTCGACGGCAGGCCAGGCAAGGTCGATGCGTCAGTTCCTGCTCTCGAGATGGACCGGTGAAAGATGGCGGCGGCAACCTCTGAGAGTGCGCCGGTCTGGTGTGTGACCCAGTCCTGGTATGTGGCTGGGCTGGGGCATCCGACTTTAGATGTTAGACTTAGGTGCGATGTCTATTTAATTTGGCTCGGACATTCGGCACCCCTTCATCAAAGGGGTAGGAGTAGCAACAAGTGTTGTCTAGATGGTGGCTTCAGTCTTACTGATGTATTACTTTATATGGTCTTTGTGAATAATTAATAAAATGGCTGCATGCATCGTCCAAATACAAAGGCTGGGTATATCCTCCTTTTTTTAGAAAAAGGTAAGTATATAGATATAGATGTATTATTAACAACGAAAGCTATGCTCCTTGCCAAGATGTAAACTCAAAATGTTAACCCTTGGAAACGAGTAACAGTTAGACTAAGGCTGGTCATAGTGGGGAGTAACTTATACTAGTGTCATGCATATGACATTAGTCTAAGTTACTATCTTCATAGTGCAAAATAACATACTAGTAGTATCATAGATGGCTTCATTTATTAGGTTGTAGACTCATCCTTTCCCGGGAAGCGCTATACTACAGTAACATATTATGTTACTCTAAACATCTCTCTCCTCATTAACTACATGCCACATAAACAAAAATTTCTTGAAATGCGCTATGTTATTATCTAAGTTACTCCCATTATGACTAGTCTAACATAAATATTTTAGGGGGACGAAAATAGTACTCCAGCTGTAAAGAAATGTAAGAGTATTTTTTTTTTCAAAATTGGCAGTAGGTTGCTCATCAGGCCCCAAAAGAAACTGGAAATATTTGTCAGGCCATCGAACAAGCCGTAGAAGAAGAGATGTCGTCCATTTGCCTGTTAGTGAATCAAGAAAGGGGGAAAAAGATGTCAATTTGGTAGATCCCCCAATTCCTCCGCCGGCCATCCCGATGGCGGCGCCACCGCCGGAGCCGCCGATCCTTCGAACCCACGACGAGCTCCTCGAGGAGATCTTCCTCCTTCTCCCCACTGCTGCTGACTTAGCCCGCGCCTCCCTGGCGCGCGCCTCCTTCCGCCGTCTCATCACAGGCCACGCCTTCCTCCGCCGCTACCGCACCCTCCACCCGCCCCCTCTCATCGGCGTGCTCGAAGTCGACGACAATGCCTTCTTCCCAGCCCAGCCTCCGCACCCCTCCGCCGCCGCCGCCCGCACTTTCGCCGGCTTCGACTTCTCCTGCTCCTCCTTCCTCCCCTCCACCGCCGGCCGTACCTGGAGCGCGATTGATCTCTTCGACGGACGCGTCCTCCTCGACGGCGCCCCAGAGGAGAGGACGTGCGACTTCGACCACCTCCAACTTTTGGTCAGGGAGCTCGCTGTGTGCGATCCCGTGTTCCGCCGCTACATCCTGCTGCCCGCCGTGCCCGGCGACCTGACGGCACTGGTCCCTGAACGGGAGGACCTCCTCGATTTGGACACTTTCCTTGCTCCCGGTGATGATGATGAGGACCCTTTATCATTCAGGGTCATGTGGTTGGTGCGATGCAGAAGGAATATGCTGCTCCTCGTCTTCTCCTCTGTGGATGGGCAATGGCATGCTCTTACATTTGACCAATGCAGGAGTGTTCCTGGGACATTTGACCCATATAAGGATGGGCTGATAAGTCGTCAATTCGTCGGCCGACGCTTCTGTTGGCATCCGCCTGTCCTCAACGACTTGCTTCTGCTTGACACACACTCCATGGAGTTCTCTGCTGTCAGCCTCCAACCTGAACTACTGCAGTGTCAGTGTGACGACTTTGTTGTTCTGGAGGCAGCACAAGGAATGCTTGGGATGCTCCTTGTAATCAATGACGGGCACAACCATGATGGCACATACCGGCTCGAGTATTTCGTTCTGAGAAATAACCAGTGGCGCTCAGAGAAGGTCATCCCGTTGCCGGCAAAGTATGATGTTCTTCTGTTTGGTGTAGCCGGGGGATACGCGCTCATACACGCACACTACACCCCATCTTTACAAGAGAATCCAGTTTATTTTTCAGTGGACATCAAGACATTGCAGGTAGACTTCTTCGGCGAAGGCTCCGATTGCTCCGATAGTGGTGAACTATATGCTGGTTTCCCACCATCATTGTGTGCACCAACTATATGAAGTGGTGGGTATGTTATCCGCTTACTTGCAAAATAATATGATTCAGGTATTTATATGTGATGATAATTTGCTTTTCCACTCTGCTTATTTCGTGCAAGCAATGCTCTTTGCAGATGCAGCAGTATACTGTTAAATATTGTTGTGGGTATTTAGGTGATAATCTATTGCCTGTGCAATTGGAAGCTCATTAAACTCGGAAAAGCTAATAATATCTAATTATTTCCAGTTTTTTTTTTTATATGTAACTTCTGTATGCGTAGAAATCATCAAATTACAAAGCCCCATATTTCTGCTCCAAACAGCAGTTCTGGCAGTTTATTTTTAAGTGATTACAATGCACTACAGATTACTCCATAAATCACTTGTATAGAACATAGATAGCAGGTCTAGTAGCTCCACATATGAATTTAGTAGAACTGTTGATTTTGGGTTGTTTGTCGATTCTCTGCTGCCGATGGGCTAAACATGAAGGATAAGGAAATTATTGTATTATTACTCCCAGCTGATATGGATAGGTAACTTTATGCTTATAGCCTTATAGACAGCAAGACATAAAAGATAAAACAGCAAAAAGGTTGTATACATGGATACACCACTAAGCTTTTACTTTTATTTCCCAGGTCAGAATGTATTTACTCAGTTTCTTATGTTGCTGTATCATCTCCTCTGCATCTGCTTTATCAAGCTCTCCAGCTCTTGCATCTTCCATGAGCACATGGCCTTGTTTCCTTCTTGAATAAATCGGTTAGCGTACTGCATTCTTATCGTATGAACTCTAGGGTTGCTTAATCATATGCACACATAGAACTTTCAGCTTGTGGCTTGGTGCCATGTGCTCATCAGGACGGTTGCAAAGTACATATTTTGAAGTCTTTTTCCCTGATTAGCATGTTCTTTCTTTTCATGTAATTCACTGTTACTGGGCAATGAGATAGCCACCCCCTTGCAAATACCCAGTGTCAACTTGATGCATCACATGCAGCAATTGATATATTTGATGCTTGTTATGTGGTACTTGGTAGGTTTGTATATATTCCTATTGGTGCCCTGTTCATATGGAAAGCTCATGCTGTTTCATCTATCCGCAGGCGCTGATGCCACGTGGCCTAGGAAGAAGAATTTGGTTCCTCTGAGCATGTTGTGGTCAGGAAGAGAAGGTGATGCGTGGATCGGATGTATTTGTTTGTTCAATGCCTTTGCCGTGTCGGAAGCTATGATGCCCAGTTGCAGCATTTGAACTTTTAGGTCCTGACCGTTCAAAACCTGAACATCTTGTTACTGCAATGTTAATGTCTAAAAGCACGGGTATGCCCTGCTTAGATAGAACCTGAGCTTGCTTGTATCCACTGAACTCCTGCAATGGCAAGGAGGTCTAGAATATTACTGGATGAAATGCTTTGTTTCGATGAATCACAAGTAAATATTACTACTAGTATGATGTGTCATTTTGGCACCATTTCACGTCTGGTTATTTTATCCGCGTTACTTTTGTCTAATTAATGGGAGGTAAATGAAATATCGAGTGTATTTTTGACCTGGGTAGAGATGGATGGATCTATTTTCTGTTGAGATATTTTTTGCAATCAGCCCCAAATCCCTTGATTTGGTCAGGAAACAAAGCTCTACTTTTTGAGCAAAGTTGTGCCCCAACACCTCCAGTGCATTTGGCACTGAGCCTTGAACTGTCGGTGGTGGTGCTTGGTTAGTAGGCTAGACTCTCTCTTGGTGACAATGCATGATCTTTTCAGTGGTACAAGTGGTGGCTACAGTAACTTGAATAAAAGTGGATCCGATTCCTGCTCCACAAATGGTGATATAGCTATAGCTGCATCTACCGGTGGTGAGCCTACGAGCTCGCGTGTTTTGTTGATTTGGCGTCTCAGGTCCAACGAGTTTTGGTCCTTAGTTTTTTCCTTTCTTCAGAGCTTGATACAACCTCCAATGTCATTTTCCGCCATTTGGGATGACTAGGGTGGCTGGGCCGCCTATGTAGATCGGACAGAGATCAGGTGACTTGCCCACAGCAAGTCACGCTGCTACATGCGGGCATCCATCAGCCGTCCAAACAATATCCAACGAACATCATCTATCGAAAGCAAAAGCCTCCCACACTCTATGAACAAGGCATCCAGCCCAGTACAACCGAAACAAAGTTCAGTGTTTCAGCCTGTTTTCAGTCATTAGAGAATACAAATAGAGTGCGGCGTTTCAGCTGCACCCGCGCTGACGAAAAAAATCAAAACAAATACTAGAAAATTTCAAAAAATTCCAAATTATTTTGGGTGGTAGATAATTTTATGCGTGAGGTTCGCTGCAAATTTCAACTCATTTGGACATTTGAGCAGCTCTCTGTAAAAAAGACAAAATCAGGGTCTGTAAAAAAGTTTACTATTCACGCACTGTTTTGACTCAATTTGTCTTTTTTGCCGAGAGTTTCTCAGATATCCAAATGAGTTGAAATTTGGAGCGGACCTCACGTGTCAAATTATCTACCACAAAAATTTTTTTGGATTTTTTTGAATTTTTCTAGTATTTGTTTTGAATTTTTTTTCTAACCGGGAGCAGATGAGCCTGGGCACGATTTATATTTTCGATACAAATGAGTGCGGCGTTTCTGCTCCCGGGCTCAGCTGCACCCGCGCTGACGAAAAAGATCAAAACAAATACTAGAAAATTTCAAAAAATTCCAAAGTTTTTTTGGGTGATAGATAATTTGATGCGTGAGGTTCGCTGTAAATTCAACTCATTTGGACATTTGAGCAGCTCCCTGCAAAAAAGACAAAATCGGTGTCTGTAAAAAAGTTTACTGTTCACGCACTGTTTTGACCCGATTTGTCTTTTTTGCCGAGAGTTTCTCAGATATCCAAATGAGTTGAAATTTGAAGTGGACCTCACGTATCAAATTTGGAGCATTTTTTTCAGTCAGTTAACAATACGAACAGCAGCATTGTATACATACTGAATGCAAGTGATAAACAACAATTTTTCACTTAACAAACGACAACAGTTAACAAACAGTAGCAGTTTTACTACTGATATAAGTAGTAGTTTTTCTGATAGTTAACAAACAGCAACAACTTTTCAGTAACATCTTTCATTCATCCTCCGATTGCATAAACATGAGCAGAGATAAGTTACAGTTTATGCAAAGAATGAATCAAAAAGTTGCAGAGAAGCAGCTCTTGTGTTAAACACTTTTCTTCAGATTTCTTAAGAGACAACAAGCCACTTATCATTGAAATTCAGAAGCTCTTGTGGCCTAATTGTACAAGTGAAATGGCCAAATTTCTACACTTGACAAGAGCTGCTTCAAATGGCCACAACTTGATAAGATTGTACAATTACAGACTCCAGGAAGTTCTTAATTGTGTTGCGGGGCTAATCATTGAACTACAGAAAAAAAAAGTGATTAATAATCTTGGTTTCTTAACCGAGAGAAACTTGGTTCTAGCTGCAAACCTTTGCATTTGGAGCCCAAAAACTTACTGCCTCGTGTGGTTGTGGTTCCTTTGGGGGAAGCATGATGCAAATAAAATAATTTCAGACCATACACAACAGAAAACACCAAATCAATCAATTAATCAATGTACAACAAAACACATGTCACTATCATAGACAACACAACAAAAGTAAAAAGGATAACAACAAACATTGTTGTCCAAATTATGAAAACCAGATAAATCATGTGTGCCCTTGAAAAATTCAAGTTTTATAAAACATCAATCTCCAATCCTCCAACGATCTTATGCAGCTTTTGACGTCTTGGCATGCACGCCACAGAGGCAATTTTCTTCCCCGATGTCCTTTGCAACACACGACATGCTAAACCCTCCGCCTTCATGCCATATCCTTCTTATGATAGCAAGCTCTTCGGCAAAGACGTCGAGCTTCTCCACACTCACACTTGGCATTACTACGACGTGTGTAATGCTCCCCTCACAGGCGAGCTGCCATTTGTGGACGAGTGCCTCATTCCGCGGCCTCTCGAACACCATCGTGTTGCTTAGATTGGTTAGGGATGCACTCACCCCCTTCTCCCTAAGACGGCTCACAAGGCGATGAGCATTTGTCATGCACTTCTCGACTTATTTGCGGATGCCTCTGTAACCCTTCTTGTTCAGGTTGTACCACAAGAACAAGGGTGCATGCCCGTTGCGGCTCCCCATGATTGTTGCGTCTCTAGATGATATGTACTCAATGTCAGTGGAGAGCACATTTACATACTCGAGCCTAGTTATTACCACACCACACTGAACATCCCATGAACTTGTGGCCCGATATGCTCACGCTTCCGATAGGTTGTGCCTAGAGGAAAATAAATAAAAGTAAGTTAGTTAGGTCATTTTCCAGATTTATCCAAAAATTAAACTTTATTACATATCCCATACTGCATAAAAGTCAACACGACCCACTTGTTTGATAAATGGCATCATAAGGCCAGCCAGAGCTCCATCGCAATGGATGTAGAATCGATCTCGGAACCCACATTTTTCAAGTGTTCTTATGATCCTGTCAAGATCATCGATGGCTCCCTTCACGGTCGTCCCTGCAAGAAACAAAAGTGTGTCAACGTGAACCATGAAGAGAGACACTTAAGCAAAGCCATTGTTAACCATTTGAATGAAAATGTAGAAGCAAGATGGTAACCTATATTGACATTGACAATCGCAGGCCTCCCGCTGTTCTTCAGCAGCTTGGACTTAAAATCTGTCCAGTTCATCTCTCCGGAAACAAAAGTATCAATCGTGACGCACTCGACTCCGTACATCCTAGCCGCCTTGAAGATGGAGTAGTGCGACTCGCGAGACGCGTATATAATTCCCTGTTAGATGTGTATAGTCTCTTTCTGGTTTATCCCCATTATATAAGGGGTTTCCTGCACTTTACCACACATGTATATGTATTGGCCTTTGGCCCTCAGTAAAGTTAGTTGCCCATTCTTAACATGGTATCAGATGCTTAGGTTCCTCTCCCGCTCCCGCACGCTCGCAGCTCCGTGCCTAGCTCCCCCGTCGCCGGCCTCCCTCTACCTCGTCGCCGACGCCGGCCACCTCCTCCCTCGCCCCCGGCTCTCTCCTTCCCCGCCGCCACGCCGTCTCGCCCCGGCCTGCGCTGCCCCGAGCTCGGCCGCGGCCTGCCGTCGCTGTACCGCGCCGCCCCGAGCGCGGCCGCGGCCTGCCGTTGCCGCCTCGCGCCGCCCCGTGCTCGGCCGCGGCCGGCAGCCACCTCCCTGCGCCCGGCCGCGACCTCCCCGCGCCCTGCCGCCCCTGGCCGCCTCCTACTGCAGCCGGTGCTGCCCAGGGCCGACCACTCCCACGCTCGCCCTTCCCCCCTGCTTCCTCCATCGGGGCTGGATTGAGCCAGCGCGAGCCCGATCCTGATCTGGATCGGGGTCCCCTGCAGCAGTCTACTGTAGCAGTTGACCACAAAAAAAAGGAGCTCCTCATGTCTTCTTCGGGCTATGTCGCCGTTCCTCGGTGCTCGGTGATCTTCGATGGCACCAACTATGCCGAGTTTGCGGGGTTTATGCGTATCCACATGCGCGGTCTCCTTCTGTGGGGTGTTCTCTCTGGCGAGGTCCCCTGTCCGCCTTGCCCTGTTGCTCCAGTGGCTCCTACCCCGCCAGCACCGCCGGTTCTTGCTGCTGATGCTTCTCAGGCTGATCGCGATGCCGCCAAGGCTCTCGATGATACTGCAGTTGATGCCTATGATCAGCAGATGTCAGCCTATTCGGATGCCCTTTCTGCCTATCGTGATGATCTGTCTGCTTACACTCAGTGGTGCAATGATGATGCTCGTGCTGCTGCTGTTCTTACTGCGAGTGTCCTTCCTCAGTTTGCCTCGGAGTTCATGGGACTTGGCACAGTTGCAGCGATGTGGTCTTATCTCTGTCAGCGCTATCAGCCCTCTAGTGATGCTCTCTACCTATCTGTGGTGCGTTAGGAGCATGCACTCCACCAAGGTGATTCCTCTGTTGATGAGTTCTATTCACAGTGCTCTGCCATCTGGCGTCAGCTTGACTCTCCTCGGACCGTTGTTTGTGGAACTTGCCGTTGCTGTCAGACTACACGGTCCGATTTGGAGTTTCAGCGGGTTCACGAGTTCTTATCTCGTCTTCGCTCTGAGTTCGAGCCTCGCCGTGCTCACCTGCTCGCTCGTGGTCGTGTTCCTATCTCGGAGGTACTTGCTGAGCTTCGTGCTGAAGAGACCCGCCTATGCTCTGCTGGGTTACTTGTGGTTCCATCAGTGTTGGCCACTCGAGCTCCTCTGCCACCTACTCGCCTCACTGCTCCACCGCTCCTGCCTACTCCTTCAGGGGGGTGGGTCGTCCTTCTTATGCTGAGAGGGGCCGGTCGCGCCGTGACACCTTTTGTGGCTACTGCTCTCGGCCAGGTCACCCAGAGTCTGATTGCCGTGAGAAGAAGCGAGACCAGAGGCGCTCCTCTTCCAGTGGGACTCCTGGATCCTCCTCGACCCCGTCACTCACTGACCAGGACATTATGAGGCTCAAGCGTCTCTTAGCTTCCTCAGGCTCTTCGTCGACCGGTTCCGCTGCTGCTGTGACTGCAGCCACTGCTCCCCCACCGCAGGCATCTACACACTCAGGTACATCTTCGTGGGTTCTGGATTCTGGCGCCTCTTTTCATATGTCTTCTAATTCTTCTGTGCTGTCTTCTCTCCGACCTCTTGATTCGCCTGTTAATGTTCTTACCGCTGATGGCACACCTCTTCCTGTTGCTAGCCGTGGTCTTCTTTCCACTCCATCTTTTTCTGTTCCTAGTGTTTCACATGTTCCTCGCCTCACCATGAATCTTTTTTCCGCTGCCCAACTTACTGATTCTGGTTGTCGTGTCATTCTTGATACGGACTCTTGCTCCATTCAGGATCGTCGCACCAAGGCTTTGATTGGTGCTGGCCCCCGGCGCCGTGAGTCAGAGGGCCTTTGGGAGGTTGACTGGCTTTGTGTTCCTTCCGCTGCCACCACTTCAGCCAGCTCCCATGCTCTTGCTGCCTCTTCGTCTGCGTCCTTCCAGCAGTGGCATCATCGCCTTGGTCACCTATGTGGCTCTCGCTTGTCTTCTTTAGTTCGTCACACTACTAGGAAAAGGCCTACTAGTGGCGCACCAGTTTTTCCTACTAATGGCGCACTACTGGTGCGCCACTAGTACCACGCCACTAGTATTTTTTACTAATGGCGCACCACTGGTGCGCCATTACTATCTGACTTAGTAATGGCGCACCACATAGAAGTGCGCCATTAGTAACAATTTTTTCAAATATTTTTTTCAAAAAAATTTCAATTTTTTTTCTTAATATCAGGTCACTATGGCTTAATCTCAAGTCAAATCGCACTAAGTGGTCAAACTTCCCGAAAGGTCACCCATCCTCACACTACTCCAGCCCGAGCACGCTTAACTTTGCGGTTCTATCCAACCCCAACACCACCTCACTTAACAGCCACTTGTTGATATATTTATCATATCAATCCTATTAAACCTTGTTGATGTCTAGGACTTTGTTCATATTCATGAGTATGATGAAATTTTGAAAAATATTTCAAACTTCCCTGTCATATTACGAATCATTTTTTGAAAAAAAAATTCAAAACCAATATTTTTTTCTGTTACTAGTGGCGCACCTAGCAAACGGTGCGCCACTAGTAAGTTTGAAATTTTTTGAATTTTTTTGCCTCTAGATCTTGAAAGCCCCGTATCTTTTTTGCTGTTAGGTTTTTGAGGATTTTGAAAATGTTTAACGGGGTTCCCCCAGTTAATTTCTTATGTAACTTTTCGAGTAGATGATTTTTCATATATAAAACTTTTTAATCCGAGTTCGTATGCAAAAGTTATGCCCATTTTACAAATTCCAGAGAGATTTTGCAAATAAAGTCGAAATTCATATTTGTAAATTTTTCCAACAACTAGACCACATATCACATGGGAAACTTATTTTATTTTATTTTTTTGACATTTCCATCATTTTCTTTTATTTTTTTTAAAACTGAAAAGGCGGTCCACGCGGGGGGGGGGGGGGGTGCATTCGGTGGAATGGGCCAAGTTACTAATGGCGCACCGTGGGGGTGGTGCGCCATTACTAGTTGAACTACTAATGGCGCACCACCCCCACCGTGCGCCATTAGTAGTTTTTCAACAAAAAATTTGAAACAAAATTTGTAACAAAATTACTAATGGCGCACCGTGTGAGTGGTGCGCCATTACTAGTTCAACTAGTAATGGCGCACCGTGGGAGTGGTGCGCCATTACCATCCCACGGTGCGCCATTAGTAGTTTAGAAAATAAAAATAAAAAAAATTTGAATTTTTTTTTGAAACATAATTACTAATGGCGGAGTGGTGCGCCATTACTAGTTGAACTAGTAATGGTGAACCATCCCACGGTGCGCCATTAGTAGTTTTGAAAAAATTAAATTTTTTTTTTACTAATGGCGCACCGTGGATGTGGTGCGCCATTAGTATTTGCACACTAATGGCGCACCAACACATGGTGCGCCATTAGTATTTAATAATGGCGCACCACATGTACAGTGCGCCATTAGTGTCTATATTGGTTATAGCTGTTTTTGTAGTAGTCAGGGCCTCTTAGGGTCTGTATCTGGAGATGTTTCTTTACCTTGTACTGGCTGCAGACTTGGCAAACAGACCCAGTTACCTTATTCTACCAGTGAGTCGTTATCTCAGCGTCCTTTTGACTTAGTTCATTCTGATGTATGGGGTCCTGCTCCCTTTGATTCGAAAGGTGGTCACCGCTACTATATCTTGTTTATTGATGATTTCTCTCGCTACACTTAGCTCTACTTTTTGAAATCTCGTAGCGAGGTTCTCTCTATATACGAACGTTTTGCTGCCATGGTTCACACCCAGTTTTCCACGCCCATTCGTACTTTTCGTGCTGACTCCGCTGGTGAGTTTATCTCCCAGCTGTTGCGTGGTTTTCTTACGGAACAGGGTACTCTTGCCCAGTTCTCATGTCCTGGTGCACATGCTCAGAATGGCGTTGCCGAACGTAAGCATCGTCATCTACTTGAGACGGCTCATGCTCTGATGATTGCCGCCTCTCTCCCACCCCATTTTTGGGCTGAGGCTGTTTCTGCTTCCACCTATCTCATCAACATACAGCCATCGACTGCTCTGCAGGGTGGTATTCCTATGGAGTGTCTCACTGGTCGCTCTCTTGACTACTCAGCTCTTCGTATGTTTGGATGTGTGTGCTATGTCCTTCTTGCCCCGCGAGAACGCACCAAACTGACTGCTCAGTCGGTTGAGTGTGTTTTTCTTGGCTACAGCGATGAGCACAAGGGCTATCGCTGCTGGGATCCTGTTGGTCGTCGTCTGCGCATCTCGGGTGATGTGACCTTTGACGAGTCTCGCTCTTACTACCCACGTCCTTCTACCTCGAGCTTCTCTGTGGACGATCTTTCTTCTCTTCTTCTCCCTGATACACCCTGCTATGTGCCTCCTCATGTTTTTCCTCCTCTGGCTGCACCTCTTCTTCCTTCCCCTTCACCACCGACACCATCTTCCCCATCCTCCTCCTCCAACTCTCCACCATCATCTCCAGTCCGTCGTCCTCTCTCACCATTTCCTCTTCACTATACTCGTCGCCCTCGTTCTGAGGATGTTTCCCCTGATGCGCCTTCCACCTCTGGTTCACCTCCTTTCACGCCTCCCCCGGTTCATAACCTCCGTGCTCGGCCTCGCCCCCCGCCTGATCGCTACTCTCCTGATCGGTACGGTCTCTCTGTTATTGCTGAGTCCACTTCCTATCGGACTGCCATGACTCAGCCTGAATGGCAGCTTGCGATGGCCGAAGAGCTTGCTGCCCTTGAGCGCTCTGGCACATGGGATCTGGTTTCCCTCCCTTCCGGTGTCCGTCCCATCACCTGCAAGTGGGTCTACAAGATTAAGACTCGCTCTGATGGTTCTCTTGAGCTCTACAAAGCGCGCCTTGTGGCCCGTGGTTTTCAGCAGGAGCAGGGACGCAATTATGATGAGACATTCGCTCCTGTGGCCCATATGACCACTATTCGCACTCTTCTTGTTGTTGCTTCTGTTTGTCATTGGTCTATCTCTCAACTTGATGTTCAAAACGCTTTTCTTAATGGAGAGTTGCGTGAGGAGGTTTACATGCAGCCACCACTGGGGTACTATGCTCCTGACGGTATGGTCTGTCGACTTCGCCGCTCCCTCTATGGTCTTAAACAGGCCCCTCGCGCCTGGTTTGAGCGCTTTGCCTCTGTGGTGCCTGCCGCTGGTTTCTTGCCCAGTGATCATGATCCCGTGTTGTTTGTTCACACATCTCCTCGTGGTCGGACTCTTCTCCTTCTTTATGTTGATGACATGATCATCACTGGTGATGACTCTGACTACATTGCCTTTGTTAAGGCCCTCCTTCACTACCAGTTCCTCATGACTGATATGGGTCCTCTTCGCTATTTTCTTGGGATTGAGATCTCCTCGACCTTTGATGGTTTCTACATCTCTCAAGAGAAATATATTCAGGATCTTCTCGCTCGAACTGCTCTCAGTGATGACCGCACCGCTGTGACTCCTATGGAGCTCAATGTTCAGCTTCGTGCCTCTGATGGTGACCCTCTTCCTAATCCCACTCGCTATCGTCACCTCGTTGGTAGCCTTGTCTATCTTGCTGTTACGCGTCCTGACATCTCCTATCCTGTTCACATCCCGAGTCAGTTTGTTTCAGCCCCCACCTCTGTCCACTATAGTCACCTCCTCCGTGTTCTACGATATCTTCGTGGCACGATCTCTCAGCGCCTTTTCTTTCCCCGCTCCAGTTCTCTTGAGCTCCAGGCTTACTCTGATGCTACCTGGGCTAGTGATCCCTCTGATCGACGCTCGCTGTCTGCTTATTGTGTCTTTCTTGGTGGCTCTCTTATTGCTTGGAAGACAAAGAAACAGACTGCAGTTTCTCCCTCGAGTACAGAGGCTGAGTTGCGAGCCATGGCTATGCTGACGGCTGAGGTGATCTGGTTACGGTGGTTACTTGAGGATTTTGGTGTGTCTGCTGCTACCTCGACTCCCTTACTGTCAGACAGTACTGATGCTATCAGTATTGCGCGTGACCCGGTGAAGCATGAGCTCACTAAGCAAATCAGTGTGGATGCCCACTTCGTGCGTGCTGTTGTGCAGGATCAGACTCTTGCTCTTCACTATGTGCCCTCTGAGTTACAGTTGGCTGACTTCTTCACGAAGGCACAGACTCGGGCGCAACATGCCTTTTTCCTCTCCAAACTCAGTGTTGTTGATCCATCATGAGTTTGAGGGAGGGTGTTAGATGTGTATAGTCTCTTTCTGGTTTATCCCCATTGTATAAGGGGTTTCCTGCACTTTATCACACATGTATATGTATTGGCCTTTGGCCCTCAGTAAAGTTAATTGCCCATTCCTAACAATCACATCACGAAAAAGCTCCCTCCTGCGAATGTTAGTTTCATGTTTAAAATCGAGGTAAATAACTACATATGTACAGATTCTTGCGGAAATGAATCCAAAATAAACATGAAATTCATGCGTTGCAAATTAACAAGCCGCTGCACAGAAATAGATATACTGACCCAACTAGTAGGCCGTGTAGGTTCCCTTCAGTGCCGCAGGTGGTGACGTATCCCCAGTACTCGTCCTGCTGGAGGTCCCAGAGGCGGCGAACTAGTCGAGCACGGCCACCTCGAACTGCCTCGAGTGCACGCCGTAGTTGCTTTCGATGAAAGGGTCACCCACGTTGTTGATGAAGAAGCTCTGGAATTGGTTGAGGGCACCAAAGTCGAAGTCCAGGTTAAACGGGTACCCTGCCATTGCCAAATCACTAGCACATTAGAAAATTGTACTCATTTTGAAGTTGCGACTACCAAAGTGGAAGGTAGGGGTAGATGATAAAATGGAACGTATGTAATATAATAGTATGAATATGGTGTGGTGCTGCAAACGTGAAACACGTGTGGACTAAGGTGTACCCAGGTGGTGGTCGGTCCTCTCCTCGAGGTGGTGGGCGAAGCCGGCGAGGAGCGCCGCCATGTTCGACCACCGCGAAGCGCTCCACCAGCAGCCGCTCCTGCTTGCCCGTTTCTCCCACCACCTTGAGGCGATCATCAGTAACCGTTGACGGGCCAACACCGACGACAATGATACCAAGGTTGTGCTGGTGGCCGTGGTGATCCTCCGCCGGCGTCACCTCTACCAGTACCATCTCTCCTCCTACGAAGACATCACTCTTCTCTGCCATCTTCAGATCACCGCCTTAAAATTATCAGAGAGAGAGGTGGGTGGGAGAAGGATCGTAGAGGGCGTGGTATTTATAGGTGAAGAAGAAGAGAGAGATACCCTGATGGGAAACGTACATCAATTCAGAAACTATATATGAGGGCAAGCAGGGGGCGTGTACGAATAGATAAAAGATTTGATTCCTTAGGATATGCCACTTATATTTTCATGGGCCAAAGACCACTATATATAAATATACAGCTGAGGGAAATATGTAGAAAAACACTTACACACCCCACAAGTAAAAAAGAAAAGCTCTTGTACAATTGGCAAAAATGCACGGCTATACATATATGTCTAACACCCCTACTCAAACTTATGGTGGAAGAAAAGCTCTTGTACAATTGGCAAAAGTGCACGGCTATACATATATGTCTAACACCCCTACTCAAACTTATGGTGGACCAATAACATAGAGTTTTTTTTTTACCTAACAAACACTCAGTTTGAAGAGATAAAAGTCATGTCGTGTTCTAGTTTGGTCCGTTCATGAATAAATAACTAGAAATACACATACTAAAGACCTACCGTCCGATCCAGCACACTGAAGGGCACAAAGAAAGCATCCAGATGTGTCTGGTGAAATCATGCTTGATAAAGTTGCGTCAATGCTGATAGTACATGTACTGTCAGAGATGGCATGAGTTGGTGTAGTGAAGAAGGTTGGGAAATCCACACATAGTTTCACATAAGTTGCATTGTCATAGGAGCTCACTACAACAGTTTCTTTAACTTATACGAGTAAAAAATTAATGCTCCCTCCTCTACGGAAGAATAGAGGGATATATCTTCTCTTGAGTGACAGAACCCAATGGCTTGAAGTTTATTACCGAGACAAGAATACCACACCCTTGGGGCTTGCTTGGGACCATAAAGACACGAGATGCCTCATATGGTTTACTTTTGTCTTGATATACAGGTGGCTGCCTCATATACGTCTCCTCTTCCAGGCCATCATGAAGAAACACGTTGTACATGACGAACTATCATATAATCTATTTCTGAGATGGAAATAGATAAAGCTAGTCAAATTGTCGCCGACTTGATCACTGGACTAAGTGCATCCTCATAACTCATACTCTAGTGTCAAAAACGCTCTTATATTATGGAATGGAGGGAGTAACATGTTATTGCTTGAACCCCTTGGCCACTGGTTGAGAATCAAAGTGATCAGTGGATTCATCCAATGTGCACACAAAAAACCATCAGGTGCCATAGGAGTACTTTTGCAAGGAAGCTTCGAGTGCTTTTGTCTACTCGACTTGTTCGCTTCATTACGCACACCCATGGGGGGCTTGACTTCGGGACAATTATACAACCATATCACTGTACTATGTATACTGCATACAAGCCGTACTGGCTAAGCTGTATACAAGCCAGAGCTTCGTGACCTAGCTAGGTAGTATATGCACATGGGTTCCTAAAAATAGACCATTGCATGTTACTCCCTCCGTCCCATAATATAAGAGCGTTTTTTACACTACACTAGTGTAAAAAACACTCTTATATTACGGGACGGAGGGAGTACTTGGCAAGGAGTCACGATTTCTACTCTCGCACATGGTCCGGAATCCCACCTGTACACGGAGAGGACACCTACTCAAAGGTGAGAAGACTACTGCCACACCGTGGGTTTATAAAAGAGAATATAGCTCCTCATGAGGGACAAGCAATATGAGAAGATAGAAGCTCTAGCGATCAAGAGCACATCGCCTAGACTGTCTACCATAGGTGTCGAGTTGCCAACCAACTCGCCCGTTCCGCAATGCTATTTCACTCGTACTATCCCATGAGATATACTCCAAAAGCATATCATGCTTATAAATCTATTAGTTCATTTTTTGAGAAAAAAATATTAGTTCATTTGATTGAACTAATAAAGGCTGGATGGTATCGGCCACCTATTTGCATCATGTAGCTAGGCTGTACGGGCACCTCACCTATTTGCACCGCGTAGCTAGGCCGTACGTATGTGAGTTAGACCACATGACAGGATGGACCGAATGTGATCATTGATCCAGCGAACACACTCTGATCGACAAGTTGACTGCTAGGCAAGCTCTGATATATCGGTAATCTTTCTGATGTGTCTAGTTACACATACAAATTCGATATCTTGATATTTTATTCCAATTATTGCTATATAAAACATGTAAGATCAACATATCTTGATATTTTCCAATTATTGATATCTTGATGAGAGTTCTAAAGTAGACATAATTAATCATTATTCATGTCTCAGATCTCCTTTAACTAATTGTGGTTTGAGAATGTTTCTTTGTTTCTGTTCTATACGTATGCTGCAAAAGGAAACCATTGTGCATTTGAACCCTCAACAATTATATGAGGCAATGCGGGAAGAATCTGAGAAGAAAAGTATACAATCAAAGCAAACAAGCACGATTCACAAGGGATCCTTCTTCTGATTAAGTATACTCTAGTACTGCATTAGTACGTAGTCTTACCACATTAATTTAAGCAGTATCTGAAGAAGAAGAAGCCTAATTAAGACAGCAACGGCATGTCCTAATATGACTCGATATGTCGAGATCAGTGAATGATTTGTCCAGAATCAGACTTTGAAACTTCAATATTAGTTATTTGTACAGCCATATGTAGTAGGCTGTACTACTTTTCGAAAATGTGTATAGTGAGATGATCGTACCGATCACGCGAAATCCAGAAATCTGGGGCAGAGATAATATTAACTTACTTAGATCGAGACATCATTAACTTGGCAGGAAGAAAGGATTTTCATCGGAGAAGAAAAATATACTTTCATTTCATTTATATATATAATAGACGTGTCAACATCGGTTAGATATCGCGTCGTGGGGATAGAGAGGCAGACAAATATCCTAGCTGTTGGACAAGCATATGACAAGGTTCTTACACTTCCTCATGCCACGGCTCAGCACGATGTAGGAGGAAACCACAGATCAACGTTTACGTGTAGTTTGAGTTATTTCTATGTTGGCTTTATGTGTGTTTAGTGGGACGTTCCGAAAGTTAAGATGGTACCATATGAATAAAAATCTCACAAATATGTCTGGTGGATGTTTGAAAGACTTGACTTTGAACTTCCATGAGTTATTTGTATGGCGACATATAGTAGGCCGTACTACTTTCAAAACCGTGTATAGCGAGATGGGCTGAACGATCATGTGAGATCCAGAAATACGGGACCAAGACATTATTTATTTATTTGGACTGAGACATAATTAACTTGGCATGCAGAAACTATAATCTTTTATTTGGTGAAGGAGAGAATAATTTTTATTACATGTACATACATTTGACCTTTCTATTAGAGTATACAAAATGTCGATATCGATTAGATATCGCATCATGAGGATAGAGAGGTCAATGAAAAATCCTGGTGATGGCCAAGCACCTATTGGACATGGTTCTCACGTCTTCTGCATGCTTCAGCTCACTTTTCTACACCAGGTTGTGGGAGGGAACCAATGATCAACGTGTGAGAGGGGTTTAAGCTATTTTTATGCTAAGTGTGTTGTCAATGGAGAGCACTTTTACGTGCTCAAGCCTGGTTATTACCATGGCGCATGGCAATGGAGATCCCATTAAGTTAAAACAATTTCAAACCATGCACAATAGAAAGCAACAATTCAGACAATTTATTAATCAACTAAAAACTTGTCACCATCCCAGAGAACACAAATAAATAAAATGGATAGCAATAGGCATTGAGATCCAAATTATGAAAGCCAGATCAATCATTTTTATGCTGATCTGGACAAAAGGTTTAAGTTATTTTATGCCAGAGATCCTATAGTGCAAGTGTGGCGCATTCCCGATGTCCATGCGGTGCGCAATACCGGAACGGAGTGGCTCCTGGACCTTGTTGCTGATCTAAACGAGGCAGACCGCCTCCAGCTGCTGATGGTGCTTTGGAGATGCTGGCACGTACGTGTAAATAACGAGATCACCCACGGGAAGACGGCACCCCGATTGAAGCTTCGAGGAGATTCCCGCAGAGCTACGTCACGTGTATCCTTGGGCTCCAGCAGCTACTTGCGATGTGAAGGATGGTGACGAGCTCTTCAAGGAAGCCGTCGATCTTCTCCACACTCACATTTGGCATTACCATCACATGTGTGATGCTCCCCTCGCAGGCAAGCTAGCACTTGTGCTCCGACGCCTCGCCCCGTGGCCTCCTGAACGCCACCATTTTTCTTAGCTTGCTCTTGACGCACTCATCCCCAGCTTCTTGGCATGGCTCCTAGGATGATGAGAAATACTTAGGCACTTCTCGATTTTTTTGTGTGGATGCCTATGTAGCACTTCTTGTTGAGCTTGTACCACAGGAATAAGGGAGAGTGCTTGTTGCGGCTCCCCGGCGTTTTTCTAGATGATATGTACTTGATGTCAGTGAAGAGCACTTTGAGTCTTTGACGTGCTCTTGCATGGTTATTATCATGTTGGATGGTGTTGGACATCTCATGATTTTTTGACCGAGATGCTCACATCTCCGATATGCTTCTTTGGGGCCTAGAGGAAAATAAAATAAAAGTAAGTTAGGTTGTCTTCAAGGTTTAACAGAAGTTCTAAATTATTGCAGCATGTGGTAATTAAGTATCCTCTAACGAAATGAGCACTACCAACTTGTCTGATAAATGGCCTCATAAGGCCAGCCAGAGTACCATCACAATGGATGTAGAATGGATCTCGCAACCCACATAGATTAAGAGATATAGATTATGAGTAGGCCTCTGGATGCCTCACCACCATGAAACACTATGTTAAATAAAACTTGAGTTCAGAGCTTCAGATCAATTCAATGGTTCAACGGCAACGAGTGTGGCTCTAGGGCGCGGGTTCTTAGGGACACGTACACGAAGACTTTCTAACTGTCATAGACAAGCTCATGCGGCGTCCTCATGAACATGTCACCATTATAACCCAAAACCATGAGTGCACAGTCCGTCAAACAATCTTGGAATGTTTTGTTGTATTTCGAAGCCCTAGTGCCCCTCCTTCCTTTTCCCACGAGTATAGAAACTTGTTCAAATCATTGTTGCTCTCGCTGCATCCGCAACCGTCCCTCCCGTAATCACCGATGGTGGCAACAATCCAAAAGGCCGTTTGGTGCCAAGGCCTTCCGATGTCACGAACCATTGCCGCGGTCGACGTGGAAGTGACTACAGACACCACTGCCGCCGCCAAGGCTCCCCTGCAGACGAAGAAGGTTGTCGGAAAGAGGTCACCGCGGGATCCATCAGCCACAGGTGTTGCCCGGGCGAAGAAGAAGGTGACGATAATTGCGATGGCCCCGCCGCGGCCGATCCCTTTCGGTGGTAGTTCCTCCTCTGACATCACCTAGGGCCTATTCACCTCCCCTCCCTCTACCACACAAGGACGATCCGGCATCACTCGCCGCCACAACTGCTGGTGTTCCTATCGTGTTCAGTGAAATGACCATGAGGTAAAAAGAATCTTTTCCCCTTTTACATTGATTTTCATGGGATTTTACATTTGGCAATTGTGAGGTTGTGTGTGTGTATTTTATTCAAATTGGATGTGTATATTGCAATATCTTTTTTGCAATAGACTTGTGTTGCATCTCAAGAATTTCTATCACAAGATTTTGCATCCGAAGAAATTCCCTCTCAAGAATATGCATCGTAAGAAAAGAATCTTCTTGACATGGAAGAGGAGGGCTTTGGTTATGCAACTCCAAAGGGGAGAGGAGTGAACTATACTACCAAAGATACAAATTGTTCAGTGACGCTCGAAGAAGGTTGGTCTTGATCCACTCATCGGTGTTGAGGAACCAATGTCAAGTTATCAGGGGTGTATCTCTTAGTACTTCAAAGCGCACAACACTAGTGGCATCTATCCATCGGAAATTTTGCACTGACATCGATGCAAACTATATTGTGGCATGAGTTGACCGTGTTGACCATATGAAGTGGAGTGGTACATATGCCAACAATGAGGTGATTGATTGTTTGCATTCATCCATTATTTCTTCATCTCTTGTATGGATTGGTGGCTGACTTGTTTTCTCACTTGTAGATAGCTCAACACTGCTCAGCAATTGTTGAAGAGCCAAGGAAAAATCAAGGGAAAAGGTTCAAAGAAAGGCAAGGGATTCAATTTGCACCACTGTTGGACAGAGAGTGGATATGTGGAGTGCAAGAACCACAAATATGATGAAATTCCAAATAATAAGAAATCAAATATCTCGGCTGGAGATGCAAGAGAACATGACACCAATAATGATGCATCAAGTGCTATGGATGAAAAAAACCTCTGCCAACTCGGTTGCTAAGAAGAGGCCCTATGATAGGAAGAAAGGCAAGGACAAGGTGAAGAAGGGAGGAGACAATGACTACAAAGAGTCATTGGACAATATCATGGCAATAAGGAGATGGCCAAGGAAAGGAAGACCTCGAGAGCCAAAGAAATTGAGGAGAGGAGCAAGGATGGATAGAGGAGGGTAGCGGTCGAGGAAAGGAGAGCATAAACCGAGGAGAGGAGGAGCAATGTTGAGGAGATCAAAGTGCACTACTAGGGAAAAGCTTATAGGCAGACGCTTACTAGTAGCAAGGGTTTATAACCCTCGCTACTGCTACTTACTAGTAGCGCGGGTTTTTACCCCTCGCTACAACTAAGCGGTCTCTACCGTGCCCCCTGGGACATGCCATAGTAGTAGCGAGGGGTATAAACCCGCGCTACTACTAAGTTGATAGTAGTAGCGCGGTTTTATACCCCTCGCTACTACTAAGTACGAGGTAGGTGAAGTCCTCATATCCTCGGCCGAATCCTTCCTCTCTCTCCCTCACTCTCCCCCTCTCTCCATAGGCTCTCCCATGGTGCTGCACACCTCCTCCTCCATGGCACCCAACGAGTTCACCTCCTCGCTTCGCGTGCCTCCTCCTCCATGGCGCCAAAAGAGGGAGGCCGCCTCGCGCCGCCGGCGTCCTGGAGCTCGCCGGTCTTCCCCGCATCTCCATGCCACCACATCGGACCACCTCACCACCGGCGACGAGCCCCGGTGCGCCCTCCATCTCATTCCTTTCTTCCTTGTTTCTCTTTTTCCCTCTCCATGTCCCTCCAATTTTACTCACCTCCCATGCCCATGCCTGCGCAGGTCGTCGACATGGCCAACGAGGAGCTCTCTGCCTTGGCCGTGAAGAGGACCCTGACACCGTCGTCTTGCTCTCCTCTGCACTAGATCCGGTCCCTCTACAACAGCCGTCACTGGATCTGGTCTCCGCTGCCCGTCCGCACCTCCGGCGACCCTTGCCGTCGCTGGATCGAACCATTGACACCATTGACAGCACGCACGGGGTCAAGATTTTTTTTTGAAATTAATAGTAGTAGCGCGGGTCACAATCACGCGCTACAGATAGTTAGTAGTAGCGCGTGTCGAACCCGCGCTACTACTAACACACGTACTAGTAGCGCGGGATGCACCACGCTACTACTACTAGTTAGCTGTAGCGTCGTAGTAGTAGCGCAGGCACCCGCACTACTACTAGCTTTTAACACGCGATACTACTAGGCTTTTTCCTAGTAGTATTGGCCTATGAAGGAAGAATAAAGAGCATGGATAATGATCAAGAGCTCATGTTTATTGACCCAAGCACTCTCGGTGAGAAGGCAAGAGCATGCTTAGAGCTTTGTCCTGATCAAGGGTTGGCGGCAAGGTCTATGGGAGGCTTCATGGCAGGGTTTCGAGGCTTTGGAGCATCCATGGGAGGAGACATGGGTGGCATGGGAGGACTCATGGGAGGTGGAAATCAAAACAAATGTGCCAATGTAGAGAATACAAGCACTACTGATAGCAATGGAGGCAATGACATTTGAGAGCTTTATGCACTCTGTTATATGTATTTTTGTTTATGTTTATGATGCAGAATGCTTGTAGTTTTAGGCTTAAATTTAAACTTGAATTTAAAATATTGTGGGATTGAACTTGAATTTGAAAATTTCAAACATTGTTGATTATATGTGTTGTGATGTTGTAAAATTTTAATTATCATGCCATAGTTCATTTGAATATGTTTGCAATTGTGGAGTAGAGAAGGCCAAATTTTAGGGCACCAGTTTTGGGTTTGACAAAAAGCATACACTTTTCTCGTGATCAACAACCTTCTCTCTTCACACCTAAAATCATGTCACCAAGTTATCGGGTTGTTGTTGGAGATTGATCTAAAAAAAATTCAATGATCACCCTCACCAGTCACCACATCCGCTGTGTCATATCACAATTTCTTCACCATTCAGCAAAATCTCATGCACCACATGCAACAACCCTCGCAGGGCCACAGACATGGCCAATGGAAGCGGGCCAAGCAGCCCAGAATCAGCTCACACTCGAGTCCGCCGTCATGCAATGGACGTGAGTCTTTTTTGGTTAACCCTAAACCCTAAACGAGTCTTCTGGCCTTGTGACCTATATCTCACTTATAGCGACATGTATGCTCCCCTCGCCTCGGATGCGACGCAACTCGGCCAGCCCAGTTATTTTCTATGGTTTTTCTTTCTTTGTGGGTTTTCTTTATCCGATTTTTTACTATTTGGGTCCGATTTTTTATGTGTGATTGCCTTTATTCGGTTTTTACTTTTGAGTTGGTTTTTTTTTTCAGGTTTCTCCGGTTTTCTTTGTTCTTTTTCCCTTTTCTATTTCTTTTCTTTCTTTATTTGGTTTATTTTTGTTTATTTTTTTGGTTTTAAATGATTTTATTTAGTTTTCCTTTTTTTCTCATTTATCCTTTTCTACAACACATGCTGCATTTTTGTTCATATTTAACAAATACATGATTAACATATTTTCCAATATATGTTTTAATATCTATTTTTTCATACACATTGTATATTTTTATATAAAATTATGATATGATTAAGATTTTTTAAATATATATATATTTTTATGTCAAATTTTTTCATACACATTTGTACAGTTTTTTGTATAAATTAAGAACATTTTTTCTATACACGTTTAACATTTTAAAAATGCATGACTACCGTTTTTTAAATGACATACATTTTTCTATTGAAACACGTGAACATTTTTTAAAATGCCACACATATTTGTTTTATGATATCTACATGTTTTGAATTAACCTAACATTTTTTTATATTGCATTAACATTTTTTTCAAATTCACGATTTTTTAAATTATTTTTATGTTGTGGAATATATGTATTTACAATATTTTCGTAAATAAGAACAAAAGTATAGAAAACAACAAAGGAAAAAACAAGGGAAAGGACGAACTAACCTGGAACCTACCTGGGGCAGCCCATTTATAGCGACAACCTGAAGCTAGTGCACGCTCCGTCTCGCGTCAAGCGATACATATTAGTCGCTCCCTCTTCTAGCAGGGGGTTAAACAATCGATTTCGTTGTTAGAAATATACAAGGTCAGAGGCGTGCAAAGCGAGATGCCGACAGGACCACATGTCACTGTGATCGAGCAAGCAGGGCACACACATTCTTCAGCAAGTCGAGCGACACCGCAGTGATAGAAAAAGTTCATAGATCCATTGGTTCGTAAACAGTCAGCAACTAAAAGTTCAGAGATCGGAACAGGCTTCAAACGTTGTAACCGGGCAAACAAGATTGTACACAGGCACACATCATAGGGCTCGACAAGGCGTCAGCATTGAAGAAGCAAAGAATACATCCAATCCGCGCTTCGCTCTCGAGTCTCGGCGTGCCAGGACCAGGAATGCTTCTAATCCGTTCATCACACTTTCTCTTCCTACACCACGACACGCTCTCAGAGGAAATCAACTCTTGTTCCACACGGCATCAGCACCTGTGGATAGATGAAACAAAATATGAACTTACCATATGGACAAAGGCACCAATAGGAAATACAAGGCTACGAAGCACATATAACAAGCATCAAATATATAGATCGCTGCGTGTGGTGCATGCAGTTGACAATGGATATTTGCAACAGAGGTGCCTATCACATTGCCCAGCAACAGTGCACTACATGAATACAAACAAGGCCTGCCAATCAGGGAAAAGGACTTCAACCATGTACTTTGCAAACATGCTGATGAGCACATGGCAGCAAGCCACAAGCTGAAATTTCTATGTGTGCATATGGTTCAGCAGCCTAGAGTCTATAAGATAAGAATGCACTACAGTGAGGTTTGCATTCGAGGAACCAATTTATTAAAAAAAAGGAAACAAGGCCCATGACAGGTGCGACAGCCGAGGAGCTTGAAGAGGAAGATGCAGATTTCAGAGGAGACAATAATGAGGCTAGCAAGTGTGTACATGAAGAAAGGATATGATACAGCAACACTTTTGACCAGGGAAACAAATTCAAAAGCTCAGTGGAGCATCCATGTATACAACTCTTTCGTTGTTATATGTCTTGTTTTTTCTTTTGTCTATAAGAATAAAGTTACTTATGCAGATCAGATGTAATAATACAATAATATCCTTATGCCTATGATTGTACTATATGTGACCTCCTCCTTCCTGTTTAGCAGTTCAACAGAAGAAAATCTACAGACAACCGAAAATCAACTTTTCCCCTTGGGGCTGCTGTATACTACTGATTTATGGAGTAATCTGTAGTGGATTGTAATCACATAAAAACAAACTGCTAGAACTGCTGTTCAGAGCAGAAACATGGGGCTGTTGTAGTTAGATGATTTCGACTCATACACAGGTTATACATAAAAATGAAGGAAATTATGTGAATTTGATCAACTCATATAGTAGAACTTTCAGACATAAATAATTAACCGTAATGCGAACTATCAAGCTAGGCAGAGTGGAAAAAGAAAATGTTCATGACATAAATACCTGAATCATATATCTTTGCTGTGTAACACTGAGACCAAGTTAAATAAAATTAAGAAGATAACATGCTCACCACTTCATATGGTTGGTGCACATAATGATGGTGGGAAACCAGCATATAGTCGACCAGAGAAGATGACTTTGCTACGCTGAGCGAACAACTCGACCTGCAACGTCTTGACGTCCACCGAAAATAACCCAAACTTCACCTCCTCTCCAGAAGATGTGATGTACATGGCTCCTATGAGCAGGTATCCCCCGCCTACACCAAGCAGAACAACATGATGCAGTCCCGGCAACGGGATGACCTTCTCCAAGTGCCATTGGTTATTTCTCAGAATGGAATAATTCAGCCAACATGGGTCATATATGTTGTCCTTGTCATAAACTTCAGCGAGCATTCCGAGCATTCCTTCTGCTGCCTCGACAATGACAAAATCGCTACTCCATCCTAGTTCAGGAGGTAGGTTGACAGCAGAGAACTCCATGGTGCGTGTATCAAGCAGAACCAACTTGTTCAGGAGGGGAAAATGCCAACAGAAGCATCCGTGGACGAACTGACGATCTGAGAGCCCATCCCTGGGGTCTTCAAGTGGAGCCTGAGCACTCCACAGGTCAAATGCAAGAGAATGCCACTGCCCGTCCAACGAGGAGAAGACGAGCAGCACCATATTCGTTCTGCATTGCACCAAGCACATTACCCTGAATGACAACGGGTCCTCCTCATCATCGCCGGGAGC
Source organism: Triticum aestivum (assembly GCF_018294505.1). Taxonomy (NCBI): domain Eukaryota; kingdom Viridiplantae; phylum Streptophyta; class Magnoliopsida; order Poales; family Poaceae; genus Triticum; species Triticum aestivum. The sequence goes on from NC_057802.1 coordinate 605,814,527, forward strand.
AAGGAAAGTCTCCAGATGGAGGAGGTCCGGTTCACTGACCAGCGCTTTCAGGTGGCCGGGGACGGCGGGAAGCAGGATGTAGCGGCGGTGCACGGGGTCGCACACGGCGAGGTCCCTGGCCGACAAATAGCGGTACTGGAGGCCGCGCAGATGAGAGCTGCCGCGTTCGCGTGGGACTGGGGCGCTATCGAGGAGGGCGCGTCCGTCCAAGAAGTCAATCGCGCTCCAGGTAAGGCTGGCGGTGGACGGGAGGAAGGAGGAGCAGGAGAAGTCGAAGCCGGCGAAGGCGCGGGCGGCGACGGCGGAGGGGTGCGGCGGCTGGGCCGGGATGAAGGCGCTGTCGTCGAACGCGCCGACGAGAGGCGGCGGGTGGAGGGCGCGGTAGCGACGGAGGAAGGCGTGGTCGGTGATGAGACGGCGGAAGGAGGGGCACGCCGCGGAGGCGCGGGCCAGGTCGGCGGCAGTGGGGAGGCGGAAGAAGATGTCGTGGAGGAGCTCGTCTGGGGTTCGGAAGATCGGCGTCTCCGGCGGTGGCGCTGGATGCGGCGGCGCCATCGTCGGGGTGGCCGGCGGCGGAATTGGGGATCTACCAAATGCTCAACTTTTTTGACAGGGAATTTTATTTTATTTTTGAGCGGGGACAGGCAAATGGATGTCTCAAAGTTTTTTTTTTGGGAGGTAAAGCTTTATTCATTCAAATACCACCGTTTGTGGGATACAAAAAGGATCATGTGGGATCAACATCCAGACGTGCCTCCCTTGATCCAATGAATACACAAACTTGGCTAATCTATCAGCGTCATGATTTGCCGCTCTACTTTCAAACATGAAATTACATAAGAATGAGGACGATCTAGCTTTAATCTCGGTGATGGTAGCACCATATCTTCCTCCGTTGCCTTTCTGAATATCACTGATGACTTGCATGGAGTCAGAAGCGATGATAATATTATGGAGATGTAGATCAGCTGCAAGAGCCAGCCCCTCTCTGCATGCTAAGGCTTCCAGCGTCGCCACGTCGTTGATGCCATGGACTGTCAGATCTGAACTGTCCAAGAAGTTCCCTACTCCGTCCCGACATACTGCAGCCGCGGCTCCCCTTGTATGCTGTTTCGAGATTGCTGCATCCACTTGTATTTTGGCATAGCCCGCTGGAGGCGCCCTTGGCCTGACCACTCCTGGTCTGGAGGTCGTTGATTGCTTCACCTTCCATGGTAGTAGAGCCAATTCATGCATGAACCTGGTGATAAACTGATGTGTTGCCGTCGGGCTTTGGTAGATCTCCTCGTGGATAGCCTTCCTCCTTGCCCACCAAATGGCCCAAAGAGTAACTGTTAAGCGAATGAATGCATCATGCGATAATGTGTCAATCATGGTAAACAACCATTGTTTTGCGTCAGGCTCCGTCGTGGCGCATAAGTGTTCAGCGAGTTCTCCATCGACCATACCGGGACATAGAGCATTCCAAAAGTGCATGGCACCAGGAATCTGCAGCACCGCACAGCCCACACGCATACGAATTCGACATGTTGCGGTGAGCTCGAACAGTAGGAATAGACTGTTTGGCCAACCTCCAGAGAAACATTCTAATTTTTCCAGAAACATGAGTTTTCCATAATTTCTTCCATGAGTCAGCATCTCTTTCCGTGCTTGAAGAGCCTGTCGTTCCGTCCAGCCATGCTCCTCTTTTATATTTGGTGTCTATCAACATTCTGTACGTAGATCTTACTGAAAAGCTGTCGTTCTTCTCGAAGAATCACGACCACGTATCAGGAATGTTGCTGGTGCATAATGGTATCTGTATTATGGCTGTAATATCAATAGGTAAGCACCTCCAACCTATTTATATTCCATGTTGCACTCGTTTGATCTATCAAGTCAGCCACCAGCTTAGGGGGGTTCACAGTACGGGCACCAAAAGGTCGCATCATCTCCTTCCTGGGAATCCAATTGTCACTCCAGATAGAGGTTGACAATTCGTTACCAATTGTCCGAATCAAGCCCTGCTTCAGTATATCCCGTCCTTCAACTATAGATCTCCAGACTTGGCTTGGGTGACTGCCCACCCCAGCTGTAAGAATTGAAGACTCCGAAAAATATATGCTTTTAAGAATTCGGGCACTTAACGAGTCTGGATGTTGCAAAATTCTCCATGCTTGTTTTGCCAATAGGTCCAAATTGAATAACTCAAAATCTTTAAAGCCCAAACCCCCATACTCTTCGGCTGGGTCATCGCCTCCCAAGAAACCCAACTGGGTTTACATTTTCCGTCTTTACTACCCCACCAGAATTTCCTGATCAGCATATCTAGATGTTCACATAGTCCCCTAGGCAACTTGAAGCATGACATAGAAAATACTGGTACGGCCTGAGCGACCGATTTCACCAAGACCTCCTTGCCCGCTGAAGACAAAGTCTTCTCAATCCATCCTTGTACCTTACTCCAAAAGTAATCCTTCAAGTACTTAAAGGCGCCATTTTTTGAAGCTCCCACATCTGATGGCATACCTAGGTATTTGGCACTTAAAGTTTCATTTGGAACCTGCAAAATAGCCTTCACCTCTTGTCTGACTGCATTGGGGCATTTTTTGCTAAAAAATATTGATGATTTCTTGTGGTTAATCCTTTGTCCCGAAGCTTGACAATATGTGTTCAACAACTGGTTTACCTCATTCGCCCCATCTGCACTAGTCTTAAAAAACAGCAGGCCGTCATCACCGAATAATAAATGGTTAACTGATGGTGCAGAAGCTGCCACCTGTATTCCACCTATGTTGGATGACTCATCAATAGATTTTAAAAGGCACGAAAGGGCCTCTACTGCAATCAAGAATAGGTATGGGGAAATAGGATCTCCCTGTCGAATCCCACGAGAAGGTGTAAACTCGTCAAGTTTTTTGCCATTGAAAAGAACTGAAAATTTCACTGATCTTCCATACTCATAACTATGTTCACCCATCTCTCAGTGAATCCCAGCTTCAGCATAATTGCCTGAAGATAATCCCATTCCACTCTGTCATATGCCTTCATCATATCTAGTTTCAGTGCACAATGGCTATTTCTCTTTGATCTATTTCGCTTCATGAAGTGGAGACACTCATATGCAATGATTATGTTGTCAGTGATAAACCTGCCTGGAACGAAAGCGGACTGTTCCTCTGAAATGATGTCAGGGAGAACCATCTTGAGCCTGTTTGATATAACCTTTGACGCTATTTTGTAAAGAACATTGCATAAAGAAATCGACCTGAATTGCGTCAATGACGTGGGGTTCTTTACCTTGGGTATGAGGACAAGGATTGTATCATTTATGCACTCAGTTGATTCCGTTCCATTAATTATCCGAAGGACAACCTCTGTCACCTGAGCACCACAAACCTCCCAATGTCTCTGAAAGAAATGCGCTGGGAATCCGTCAGGGCCCGGTGCCTTTGTAGGAAACATTTGGAAGAGCGTCGTCTTGACTTCCTCTGGTGTATAGTCTGCTTCTAAAATCTGGTTCATCGCTGGAGTTACCTTAGTTGGTATTGAATCCAGTACTCTGTTCATGTCATGCACCCCCTCGGAGTGGTACAAGTTGCTGTAAAATTCCGTGGCATGCTCTTCTAATTCAGTTATAATGTCTGTCACCCTTCCATCGGGCAGCTGAAGAGCCTCAAGTAGTACGGCTTCTATGACGGGCTTGCAGATGGATGGGCCTCTGGAGTTTTTTTTCTTGTTTGATCTGTCACTAATTTAGAACCTCAAATGTTAAGGCTCACAAACTTGCAAAGCATACTTTATCTCTGGGTATTAGCCTTCATATTTGGTTAGGTCAACCCGGAAATCTTGATTTTATCCCTGTAAATTATGTGACGGTTGAATAAAGCTTTGTGGGTTTGTCTAAAAAAATCAAAACGACTCAAAATATTAATAAAATCGACTCAAAAAATATTAATCATCAAATAATATTTACATCGTCTACCAGTTCCCAAAAAAACATGAGAGGGTTCATCAACTCAACTACAAGAAGATTTGCAATCATAACAGAATCTAGGTATCTCGTGCAATGCTCCATTAGCTTCTAATAGGCAATGTTTGAACTCGACGTTTCCAATAGTCACCGAATCCATGCAATCCTCATAAACTGTAGTTGCCTCATTCCATCAAATTTCTTCACCCAAGTATGCATCAATAACTACTAGAGAATCGGGAGTACCCTTTTGAGCTCGAGCTCATTTGAGCCCGGATGAACAGTAAATTCAAAAAAATTGAAAAAATAAATTGATTTTGTTTTCTGGCTTACTTTGACAAATGTTGTAAGTGTTTGCAAATTTTCATTATGAGATCACACTCATGGAAAGTGTGGCAAAAATAACAAAATCAATGCTCCAAAATGCCGCTTTCGAAATTAGCATTTTTCTGAGCATTGATTTTTTTTGTCATGCCTTCCACGAATGGGATCTCATGATAAAAAAATTGCAAACACCTAGAACATTTGCCAAAGTATACACACACAAAAAAAATCAGAATTGTTTGAATTTGTTTTCATTTTTTTATAATTTATTGTTCATCTGGGCTCAAATGAGCTCGAGCTCAGATACTCCACTTCCGTAGAGAATTACATTGTAACTGCACTTGTCTATAGCCGGGCTCTCCGCTAGAAGAACGTCATGTAACATCACTAGTCCTTGTTTAGCACTTTGAGTTCCTTTATTAAAATTTGTGCAAGGATACCTAAAAAACATTTGTGCAAGGAGAGTACTACATTTTGATGCATTTATGAGTATAATTATACTATTGAATATAATATATATGTATGAAAATATGATATGTTTAAGACATAAATAAAGAAAGAGAAGTGTAAAAGGTAATAGTTCAATGGCACGTTTAACCTTTTCTTTAAAAAGATCACTGGTCGAAACTTTGTTGTTCCGACTATGGACTGATGACTATGCTTAGACAAATCAGTCATGTAACTCTTCTCAGGAAATAAGATTCTTTATACTAATTTGGACCATGTCATGTTACTCATGTATGATATCTCTATCAACATTTAGCAGATGGGATGCAATTAATCCAAAATTTAAACTAACAAATATGGCATGGTTATAGATTGGTTTTAAGTGTCGGTTATGCATTGATTGGTGATGATATGTTACTAGGTAATTTACTCTGTGATTTCTTATTCGGGATTAGATACTAAATCCTCTATGCGGTCTAAATCAATTATCCCAAATATGTAACGTGTCATAGTGCTTATTGATCGTAGAAATTATCAGTAATGTTAACGCGTTGACGTTCCCTTGGAACAATGCGCACAGGACGTCGTCCGATTGACGCACGAATCTCCACTCATGGATGATGTGGCGCAATCAACACTGGTCGTTGCATGCCTGAATCTTCTAGCGTGGACTACAGTGTGTGGACTGGGTCCATTCCTCATCACGCCCACCGCTCTCTCTTCTCCGCCCAGTGATGTATGCTTGATCTTCCTCCCTTTTGCGGTTTGTTTCAACCAAATGAGATGGGGATTTAGGGGGGGGGGGGGGGGGGGGGGCTCGGGTTGGTGACTATTCCTCCATTTTCACGGGGAACTAGGGGTTGTGATACATGCATTTTGCATCAATATTTTTCGTATAAATTGCTCATTATTACACATGTTTTACACATTATCACATTATTCTCATGCATTTTCCCTCTTAATTTGCATGTTGCAGCGGAGGAGTGGAATCATCGAAAAGCTGTAGAATTACCAAAATAAAGTATAGCGAAGAAATTATATTTCCGGAGAACAAAAATGTCCAAGAAATTCGGAAAGTCAGAAACTCACGAGAAGAAAACCAGGGTGCTAAAATTGGGCCAAGAGGGCACCTATGAGGCCCATGCTGGCCCACCTCGCGGCATTGAAGGAAATATGCCCTAGAGGCTATAATAAAGTTATTATTTATTTCGTTATATCATGATAAATGTTTATTATTCATGCTAGAAGTGTATTAACCGGAAACATAATACTTGTGTGAATACATAGACAAACAGAGTGTCACTAGTATGCCTCTACTTGACTAGCTCGTTGATCAAAGATGGTTATGTTTCCTAGCCATTGACATGAGTTGTCATTTGATTAACGGGATCACATCATTAGGAGAATGATGTGATTGACTTGACCCATTCCGTTAGCTTAGCACTCGATCATTTAGTATTCTGCTATTGCTTTCTTCATGACTTATACATGTTCCTATGACTATGAGATTATGCAACTCCCGTTTACCGGAGGAACACTTCGTGTGCTACCAAACGTCACAACGTAACTGGGTGATTATAAAGGTGCTCTACAGGTGTCTCCAAAGGTACTTGTTGGGTTGGCGTATTTCGAGATTAGGATTTGTCACTCCGATTGTCGAAGATGTATCTCTGGGCCCACTCGGTAATGCACATCACTATAAGCCTTGCAAGCATTGCAACTAATGAGTTAGTTTCGGGATGATGTATTACGGAACGAGTAAAGAGACTTGCCGGTAACGAGATTGAACTAGGTATTGAGATACCGACGATCGAATCTCAGGCAAGTAACATACCGATGACAAAGGGAACAACGTATGTTGTTATGCGCTCTGACCGATAAAGATCTTCGTAGAATATGTAGGAGCCAATATGGGCATCCAGGTCCCGCTATTGGTTATTGACCAGAGAGGTGTCTCGGTCATGTCTACATAGCACGCTTAACGTTCGTTGACGGTATAGTACTATGAGTTATGTATGTTGGTGACCGAATGTTGTTCGGAGTTTTGGATGAGATCACGGATATGACGAGGAACTCCGGAATGGTCCGGAAGTAAAGATTGATATGTGGGTAGTAGTGTTTGATCTCCGGAAAGGTTCCGGAATCCATCGGAAGGGGTTCCGGATGTTTCCCGAAATGTTTGGGCACTAGAACACTTTATCTGGGCCAAAGGGGAAAGCCCACGAGGTTTTTGGAAAGCGCAAAAGGAAGTTTTGCGGAGTCCATGGGCCAGACGCCAGGAACCTTGGCGTCTGGCCCTGGAGTCCGAGAAGGACTCTTGCCTTTCGGGTGAAACCGACTTTGTGGAGGCTTTTACTCCAAGTATCGACCCCAAGGCTCAACATATAAATAGAGGGGTAGGGCTAGCACCCAAGACACATCAAGAAACACCAAGCCGTGTGCCGGTAACCCCGTCCCCTCTAGTTTATCCTCCGTCATAGTTTCTGTAGTGCTTGGCGAAGCCTTGCGGAAATTTTTCTTCACCAACACCGACACCACGCCGTCGTGCTGCCGGAACTCATCTACTACTTCGCCCCTCTTGCTGGATCGAGAAAGGCGAGGACGTCATCGAGCTGAACTTGTGCAGAACTCGGAGGTGCCGTGCGTTCGGTACTTGGATCAGTCGGATCATGAAGACGTACGACTACATCAACCGCGTTGATAAAACGCTTCCGCTTACGGTCTACGAGGGTACGTAGACAAACACTCTCCCCTCTCGTTGCTATGCATCACCATGATCTTGCGTGTGCTTAGGAATTTTTTTTAAATTACCACGTTCCCCAACAGGCATGGCCATGTGCCGCGAGCTAGGGGCCCGTGGGGGCCATAGTGCTTGCCACCAGATCTCTCCGGCACCCCTGGCCCAATATTACCCTTAAAATTCTAGAAACAATTATCAAGATTTTTTTCCCTGCCATCTTCAAGGCGAAAACAACGCAGAGCACTTTTCGCTCCCATAGAGCTTATCTTCCGCGGTCGTTCCCCTTCGGGTTGAGGTAACTGAAGCCATTAACATCACCAACACTCACTTCATCGTGAGGATCACATCACCAAGTCATTCATCACTAGCACCATCTCCATCATCAACTCCATATTCCCCTACTTTTCAATCTATAAACTCTAAGCTGATATATGTTGATGAGATCACTTCTGGACGCTAAATTTCTTGTTAGTAGTTGATGCTTATTAGTGGTTTATTGGTGAAAGAATTGTATGTTCACATTATAATATGTATCATTATCACACTGATGATGATCACTATGATGTCTTGTGAGTAGTATGTCGCGTTCTTGAGAACTTGGGAGAAACCTTGTTGCTAATAACCATGTCAAATTGACTAAGTCCGTTGTTTTAATATTATGTTTTGGTGTAATTCTCTAGTAGTGATGTATGAATGCCGACTACATTTCACTTACCCTTTATGGGCCTAGAGGAGAACATTATGTGATAAGTTTTCTTTGGATGGGTTGTTCGAGTGACAGATATTACCATACTACGAGTTTGTGAATTGTTCCATAAGGATTAATTAGGGACCCTAGAATTTAATGCGATGGTTGTTATCTTAATTATCCTTTTGTATCTACAGATGCTTGCATAGAGGTTATACTCATAAGTACATATCTTTGTCCAAGTTAGGGCGGTACATAAGCATAGGCTCCACCACACAATACTTACTAAGGAAATGAAAGTTAAAGTCAATTCAAAAGTGTTGTTCTACTCCCGAGCTCATGTGAGCTCGGGTGGACAGTAAAATAAAAAATGGGAAAAATGAAAAAAAATCCAATTTTTTAATGTGTGAAACATTGATAAAATGTTTGTCGGTTTGCAAAATTTCATCACCACTCATGTAAATCGTGGCAAAAAAAACGACACTCGAAAATGCTGTTTTCAAATCCATTTTGGAGCATTGATTTTTTTTGTCACGATTTCCATGAATGTCATATGGTCATGAAACTTTGCAAGCCAACAAATTTTTTGTCAATGTTTCACACAAAAAAATCAGATGTTTTTGATATTTTTCCCATTTTTTCGATGTTACTGTTCACCCGAGCTGACATGAGCTCGGGTGTAGAATAGCTGTGTCCCCCCAATTCGATTGAACTATAGGTGAAAAAACTTGGTGAAATACCCACGGTCCCCGAGATTGATTTGATTCATATAAGTACTACAATTATTTTGTCCTTAGCATTGGCCACTTGCTACATCATTATACTTTTGCTGCAAATTACATTATTGCAATTGCTCTCTTGATCATTTGAACAATCAAATAATTTTACAGCTTTTATAGTAATTCTTGCTATTCTTTGCACCAATTATTTCTTATCCCTGTTTGATTTGACACTCTTACTTATCAAAAATATCTACAATTAAACCCATACCGTCATGGGTTATTAGGATGCTTGTTCTTTTGTGTATTTGGGGTTGTTCGAGGTGATGGGGGCGGTGCTTGATTTGGGAAGGGGAGTAGAGTCTTGAATTGATCCCACGATTATCAAACCAGGCGAAAAGCAAGGGAGCCCCCCCCCTCCCCGCCCCGCCCCCTCACGGTTGTGCCTTGATTGGGAGAACACATAATGACATTTGGTTTGGTCCTTGTTCCCTTAGCACCATATATAAATGAGGAGGTCGTACCCTTGGGCATATACATACACGTACGGGCTACCCCCTCCCCCAAACTCCTAACTACCAATCCTAAAGGATGCTAGAGGGATCAGAGGGCCATCACCACCCCCGGCCACTACAGTGTCGGTGGCTTGTTGATGCCATCTACATCACCCTGCTGTTGCTCTTCTTGTTCGAAGGACTCCAATTCGATGGAGGCTCCCGACTGGCAGCAAGTGCTACCCACTAATGAGTTCTGCAAGTCATGGTTAGAGCATCTACAACTGTGGTTGCCTAAAGTGGAAGCGTTAGTATGAGACCATAAGACCAATCCCCGCCCCTAGTTTACTTACCATGTGAGATTCATCCTCACTTGACAAATATTTATCATGTCTTATAATAACAACAAGTACCCCTTCTCATGGCTTGGGCGAACAAGGCAGTTAGGGTTTCCCCTGACTCCCTTCGGTATCGCCGATGGTCCACCTCGTCTCCGGTGGCCTTAGGGCCATGAAGGCGTGGTGGACCCCGACCCTTGCTGGTGGGACGGGTCATGCTCCATGTTTATTTAGAGTTTTGAGTTCAGTTAGGGTTAGCGTACTTCTCAGGGAGGCGAGATGGCGGTGGCTCCTTGAAGTTGGAATAATGTCTTCCCTCCTAGCCATGTCCCGGTTGTGCGTCTAGCGTAGTCGAAGGGCATGTGGAGGTGTCTCTAGTGGATCTCATGGGTTTCGTTCGGTCCTGGTCTTCGGTGGATATGTTTGGATCTAAACTTCATTCGTCTTCCGTGGTTCCATATGGATTCGACGGACCATCATCTTTGTTTTAGCGTTTATAGGTTTGATCCTTTCGATTTACTCATCATCAGTGATGTTGATGTTCTAGTGCGATGGTCCTATGGGGCCTTAGCACAACAAGTTCCTAATTGTCTACTACAACAAGGTTTGCCCGACTCTGGTGAACGAAGGGCGATGACTTCGGCGCCCCTTCGACTCGCTCCAGTGCTTGTAGTCGTCTCTAGGTGATTGGTGTACATAATTATAGTTTTTTCTTTACTTCTGTTGCTCTTTATTTCGTCCTGTATTCATGGCGAGTCCACGAGCCTATCGCCTGCCACGGGCCGCACTACTGCGGACGTGGCCTATGGGAGGAAGCCATGCAGCCTAGGATTAGCTCGCACCTGTGTGTGTGTGTGTGTCTTCTCACACTTGGGAGGGAGCTTCAGGAGCTAGGCCTAGCTTTGCTTCGCCTCTCGCACGAGTTGTCACGTCATGTGAGAGGGTCAGCACAGTGAAGCGATTCACGGGAAGCTTTTGAAAACAAATGCATGAAACCCTCCACGGGCCAGTTTCAGGAAGGTTTCATGGAGTTTTTTATTTTTATTTTGAATGTTCTTCTTTACCAATTTTCATACCTTTTCTTTTTTCAGCTTTATTAAATACATATAGACTTTTTAACACATGTTAAAAAAAAGGCATACACGCGGAGCTTTTTTTAAACACGTTGAATTTTTTTAAATGCCACAAAAAATTTAAACATGTGCACGTTTTTTCTTCTGCAAAATAATTTATAAAATAACTATGCTTACCTATTTTTACATTGTCTCACATATTTTTCAAATTCTTTATTTTTTTGAAAAGTCATGAACAATTTTTTGAACTATTAAAACATTTCTTACTAAATTACGTGAGCATTTATATTGAACACTTTTTTCAAAACAGATAAATTTTTTAATGTCACGGATATTTTATTAATGTTATAAACCATTTCAATTTCGTGAGCGAAGTTATTACACTGCTTGAAATGCTCGATGAACGCTTCAAAAAATTAAAGTTCCAAATATGTATTTAAAATATTTGGAAAATATTAAAAAAATGAAACTCACCTGCGTAACGTACCCACACGATCCTATTGGGCTAGCTCACTATAGCCCCACTTGAGGCAAGGCTAGCATATGTCTCGGTGTCAGGACTATAACTCGATTAGCCTGAGTCTCAAGCTAGTTTGGGCACGCCTATGGGAGCACCTATCTGCCGCTCTTTGTGGTGGAGTGCACGCTTTAGAAGTTTCGAACCGAGGATCTACAGCAACAGATGCAGTTGTACTACCAGTTGAGTTAGCGAGCAAATCTTAGTATGTAGGAGCACAAAGCAGTAGGAATCAACACTAGATTCTAATGTATATAAATTTTGAATACAAAACATTTTTCATAAAAAAATTCAGTTTTTAATGAAAAGCGACCACTTTCAAATTAATGAACCAATTTCTAAAAAGTCAAACATTTTTTTAAAAGTAATGAACTATTTTCCGAAAATGCAGATTTTTAGCTTGTTTTTTATAAAATGCGAACAATTTTCCAAAAACATGAATATTTTTCTTAAATTTCCAAACTAAATTAGGGATATTCAAACAAATTTTTGAAACATGAACATTTTTTAAATTCCCAAAAAAATATGAAAAAACGAAATGTTTTCAAGTTTGCAAACAATTTTGAAGCGGGAACATTTCCTAAACCCTGAAGTAATATTGAAAACACAAAAAAATTTAGAATTTTATGCAATATAGGAATATTTTCTGAAAATCCAGAATAAAATTAGAAGAAACGGACATTTTTTTAAAATTGTGATTTTCTTAAAAGGAACCATCTTTCAAAATCCCAAACATTTCCTTAAAAGGTTTTCAAAAATATGTAGCAAAAACATTCTGAACAAATTTTCAAAATAATGAACTTTTTTTAAATTCCGAGAAAAATTATAACATGCACAAAAAAATTGATTTGGACAAAATTTGAATAAAGGATTTTTTTTTGGAATTATGAACTTTTTTATAATCTCAAACATCTTTTGAATACGAAAAAAATTGAAAAAGGAAACGAAAAAGAAACAGAAAAAATTAGAAATAAAAAAGAAACAGAAAACCAGAGAAAAGATAAAATAAACGGTTCAGAGAACCTTTTGGAAAGTTCCTGAAACCTACTACCAAGAAAGCTACGTACGTCGTATTATAAAAAAAGATAAACGGTGAATTAAGATAATAAAGTGAACACTCTCTTTGGAACCATAAGAAAGCTACGTACGTCGTATTATAAAGGAAAGAGTGTAGAAAAACAATGCCTACTACCAAGAGTCATCAAATGCCAAAGAGATAAAAGGATCACTAAGATTGTCACCACAACAAATATATAGCACCTAACTAGCTTTGGACATCCCTGTGAAAAAATAAATAGATTTGGCCAGCGAACATCAAGGATAGTCTTTGTCAAGTAGCCAAAGTTTTACAGCAAACTACCGTGCAGCAAAACCAAGCATCAGGCCAAGTTGTAAAAAAGGGGCATATTTAGTCAATGCAACTTTGTGTAACTGAGTTAGGATCAGAGTTGGTGAGACAAATAAAAAATTGAACCAGGCGCAATAGAAAACACCAACTCAATCAATTTATTAACCACTATAGAACTAAACACATGTCATAATCCAAGATAGTACAACAAAAGAAACTGATAACGACGGGAATAGTGGTCCAATTATGAAAGCTAGATCAATCATGTGTGCCCTTAAGAACTCTAATTTTTAAGTTGTTGTTCTCCACTCCCCTAATGATCTTACACAACTCTTAATTTCTTGTCATGCACGCCGCATAGGCAATTTTCTTGCCCAATGTCCTTTGCAACACATGGCACCCTAAACCCTCCACCTTCATGCCAGTGCGGTCTCTCGCCGATGAGCTCTTCGACAAAGTTGTTGAGCTTCTCCACACTCACATTTGGCATCACCACCACATGTGCGATGCTTCCCTCACATGCGAGCTGCCACTTGTGTACGAATGCCTCGTCATGTGGCCTCTCGAACACCACTGTGCTGCTCAACTCGTTCAGGTACGCACTCACTCCCGCCTCCCTCAGACGGTTTGCGAGGTGATGAGCGTTTCTCAAGCACTTCTGGACCTCTTTGCGGATGCCCCTATAGCCCTTTTTGTTCAGCGTGTACCAAAGGAACATTGGCGCGTGCCCGTTGCGGCTCCCCATGATCGTCGTGTCTCTAGATGATAGGTATTCAATGTCAGTGGAGAGCACTTTTACATGCTCGAGCCTGGTTATTACCACGCCACATGGTACTGGACATCCCATGAATTTGTGGCCTGATACGCTCACGCTTCCGATAGGCTTCTTGAACGTTACCTTTGGCGCCTAGAGGAAAATAGAGAAAAGGTAGGTTAGTTATGTTGTTCTCTAGATTTATAAAACTTGGTACGACATGCGCTAATTAAATACCATTTACTGCTTAAAAATTAACATGACCCACTTGTTTGATAAATGGCATCATAAGGCCAGCTAGAGCACCATCACAGTGGATGTAGAATCTATCTCGGAACCCACATTTCTCTAGCGTTCTTATGATCCTGTCAAGATCATCGATGGCCCCCTTGACAGTCGTTCCTGCAAGAAACAGAAGCAAAATAACAAAAGTGTCAAAATCAACCATAAAGAGAGACACTTAAGCAAATCATTTTTTGGACCATTCTGATGAAAATGTGAAAGCAAGATGCTAACCTATATTCACATTAACAATCGCAGGCCTCCCGGGGTTCTGCGACAATTTGGACTTAAAATCCGCGCAGTTCATCTCTCCAGAAACTAGAGTGTCGATCTCCACACACTCGACTCTATACATCCTAGCTGCCTTGAAGACGGAGTAGTGCGACTCACAGGACGCGTATATGATCCCATCAGGAAAAAGCTCCCTCCTGCACATGAAAATCACAAGTAGTCGATCAAATAGTTTTCGATATACAAAATAGACATGCTCTCAATCATGTGAACAAATTATGCAAGATATATAGATAGATACTAACCCGACTAATAGGCCATGGAGGTTCCCTTCGGTGCCGCAGTTGGTGATGTATCCCCAATATTCGTCTTGTTGGAGGTCCCAGAGGCGGGCGAACCAATCGAGTACGGCAACCTCAAACTGCCTGGAGTGGACGCCGTAGTTGCTCTCGATGAAAGGGTCGCCGAGGTTGTTGATGGAGAAGTTCTGGAATTGGGCCATCACACTGAAGTCGAAGTCCAGGTTGTAAGGGTACCCTGCGAAGGACAAACATTTGCATGAGAAATTAACTTGTGCATGATAGTATAAACTGCATGATGATTTTTTTTTACAAACGTGTGTATGTATTTTTTTTGTGGTGCTGGCAATGGTCAAACATTTAAGATGCGTTCCTTTTAGGTACATGTAAAATGTGTGTATATTATGAAGTGTACCTATTTTTCAGGGTGTATATTAATGTATGACTTTGTTGAGTCACAATAATAAATATGTACGGCTTTTTTACACACAAAAAATATATGCATAACTTCTGTTCGTAAGTTTGTGGAACGGGTACCCCACCAAAACTACAGAATTCTACCACTGTTAGCCAGGCAACTAACCAAGAGATGAAATATAATCCGATAAGTAGTGTGCAAGTTGTCAGAAGATCATTTTTTATTTTTTTGAGAAACAGTTGTTAGAAGATCGCTAATCACGCGAAAACATTTAATCCTTTGTTTTGGAAAACTTATTAACTCACTTAGTCACTCGATTCGCAAGAAAAAAAACTCACTTAGTCACTTTACTACCTTTTGCTATTGGTTTTTAATTGTGTGACTAACTTAGTTTGGCCCGGGGTCTAAGACTCCTTTGTGGAACTGGTACCCCAACAAAACTACAGAATTCTACCACTGTTAGCCAGCCCACTAACCAGAGGAAATATATAATCCGAGAAGTAGTGTGCAAGTTACCACTTGGCATGAGTGGTAAGCTATATCAAAAACAATGAACAAAAGAAGTAGTGTGCAAGTTGTTAGAAGTTTTTTTTTTTGAGAAAGAGAGAGACAGTTGTTAGAAGATCGATAATCACGTGAATGCATTTAAACTCTTTTGATTTGGAAAGTTTATAGAAAAACTGTTCTATTTGGGCAGGGCTAAAGCTTTCCTGAAGTTTGGGACATAGTATTTGTTTATCTTACTGCGGTAATTTCACCTATTTATCCTGGTTTCAAACGGGAATGTTTTCAAAATGAAAATTGTAACTGCTCAAAATTTTCTCATGCAGCGCCACGTTGCACACACACGAGGACTAGGAGCATGCATGCCGCACGCCAGCGCGAGGCATGCATGCAAGCCGGAGCTCATGCACTACGCTCGCCGATGCAGATCGATGATGGAGGTGGCTGTACCCAGGTGGTGGGTAGTCCTCTCTTGGAGGTGGCGGGCGAAGCCGGCGAGGAGCGCGGCCACGTCGTCCCGCCGCTCGGCCGCCGCCTCCGCGTCCGCGGGCGGCTCCAGCACCGCGAAGCCTTCCACGGCCACACGTGCCGCGTGCTTGCCAGTGTCTCCTACCACCACCACCTGCGGCAGACCATCAGTAACCGGCGGGACAACACCGCCGACGCCTCCGGGGTGGTTCTGGACCTTTTGGTGGCAGTGGTTGTCGGCCGCCGGCGGTGAGCCTACCAGCATCTCTCCTCCTACGACGACGTCAATGCTCTTCTCTACCATCTTGCTAGCTACCAACCGCGCCACTCGATCACAGCTGAAAACTGTAGTGAAGAGAGAGAGAGAGAGAGAGAGAGAGAGAGAGAGAGAGAGAGAGAGAGAGAGAGAGAGAGAGAGAGGTGGAAGAAGGATGGGGGATGGCGGTGGAATATATAGGGAAGGAGAGAGCTGGGCGGAGGGGAAACTGTAACGTGCACGTCGGGTACGTCGCAGAGCAGGGGCGCCCCCTCGGGGCGGGTAGAGCCGGCGCCCGGCGCCGCGTCGTCGCCTCGTCGACGTTGTTACTGCCTACTGCTGCCTGTTGGTGACATGCACATGCGTGTCAGCGTGTGAGCCCCTGGAGTCCCTGTCGTCGTCGGCGAGACGGTGGCGCGTCGCTGTCGCCACGCATCTCATCTCGCGTGGCAGATGGCTAGGTAGGTCGGTCCATTACTCAGTTGACTTAACTGGTAATTAGGTCGAGATTGGCCGATGGATCGACCGGTGCCATTGGCCGGGAGGAAGAAGAAGAGATGGACGACGATCTAGCAGCTAGGTAGGCGCGCGGGGACGGGACGCCGCCCGCCCCCCTACGTGGATGCGTCATGGATTCTGTCCGGCCTCTAGCTAGCACCTTTGCTTCGCTATCAGAGGTAGGCACACGCTAAAAGGGACGCGCAACTAGCTAGGCTAGAGCACGCATGCACCATGTCGATCGATCGACCCGGCTGTACCCAGGGGAGGCGACACATTGCTTGTCCTATCTGCACTGCGTACAGATTGCGATCGGTACCATTAGCATTAGAGGTGTAAGAGCAACTCTAGCGGATCCCGTAAAACCTTGGCCGGGACGCTTTTTTCATGGATTTACGGGACCGTAAAAACTGCCCGGCCTGTAAAATCTTTACGGGAGTCCCGTAAACACCCCGGTTTCACTATATATGCTGGCTCCGGGACATTTTAGGGTTCCCATCCTCTTTTTCTCCCATCCTCCTCCGTCGCATTTCTTTTACTCCGGCGACAAATCCAGCGGGCTCCGGCGATTTGAGCCACCTGATGCGAGAGGAGATGTCGTGCGTGGGCGGCGGGAGGGGTGGCCGTGCGGGGCTCGGCGGTGAGCCGTCTCGCAAGTGCTGCCACGACGCGGAGGTCGGGAGCTCCTCCCTCCGCCTGCCGGTGGAGGAATGGTGGAGGGAGCGGGTGTGCATCCGGAGCAGGGGCGTGGAGAAACTTCAACCGCCTCGACCGCATCTTCTCCCCCACACTCAAGCGTCGCCGGGCGGTGGAGAAGACATGGTTCAAGGCCAAGGAGGCCGCCACCGCCGGAGATGAAGCTGCAGCGGCGCTGGTTCCGGCGCTGTTCGAGGAGTACTAGCTCGCGCAAGTCCTCTCCAGCACCCTCATGGAGTACCACCTCCACGGCAACCCGTCAGCCGCCGCCGACGATGAGAAGATCTAGTATGCTAGTATGCTCCCCGTTTAAGTATGAACTGTGTCAATTTCCGTTTTTATTAAGTATGAACTCCGGTATGTAGTATGAACTATGTTGGTATGTAGTATGGTGAACTCTGGTGACGTTTTCAGTGGCATGAACTGCGAATTTGAATACGCGGTCCGGCGTCCTGCAAAAATCGTTTCCGGGATGCCGTAAACAATTTTTTCGGGATGGCATTTACTGGATCTAGATGCTCTAAGAACGCAACCCGCTTCCTCTTATGAGAATTGTGTCTAAATCTAAGACTAAAGCTATATTTGTATTAGTATGGTATACATATGGCCGCCAACCCGCCCCGCTTGCTTCCTTGGTACTGTGCATCATACATAGGGGGGACTGTGCAACAGTTACCGCTCACTCGTTTGCTATTAGACATGCGCCCGAAATTTTATCAGGCACCCGATATAATCACCTTCTGCAAGCACAGCCCCAAGAGAGACCGATGCATACGTGTATGTGCATGCATTCAGGTGTATATATGCATGAATGCATGCACCGGTAGCTATGCTTTACGTGCAGGCCAGTCACGGTCAGCCAGCAAACGCACTTTGATCCACGTTTAACTGTGACGACCACAGGCGGAGCTCCCGGTAGGGCGAGGTTGGGCGCTCGCCCTACCTTGATTCCGCGGTAAAAATTGTATACGTGTACACATACAAAGCCTGGGACTCTGGAGTTCGTACGTGGTCTGTAGGAGAAAGAATAAAGTAAGGCCGGGTTGCATGTGCCGGTCAGGCCGCTTAATTTGGTCCTGGAGCCTGGTCTCGATCGTTCGCTTTCTCTAAGCTGCCGACTCAATGAACACGTAGGTCGGATCGAGCGTAGTCAGCCGTCAACCATGCATGGACGCACCAGCAAACCATGCGTTCGACGAATCATGAATAATACAGTAGTTAGCCATTGCCAGAGCGCGGTGGCGGCAACTCACAAGCCTCACGAAAGACGGAACACAAGGACGGGTCCAGACGTGGGCGAAGGTAGGGCGCAGTTGTGCAGCGGCGGCAGCGTGGCTGATCACAGGTGGCACGCCGCCGGGGACGTTGCTGGTCATGGACAAGAAGAGGCAGATGTTTTAAAAGGTAAAAAGAAAAAATAAAATTTTCTAAATTTTCTGCATGTTCATGTTCTGAATTTGTCCAACTCAACCAAATCGTCACAAAATTTCCCCAATCTTTAGTCTACTAGATTGCATCGAACTTTTGTATGCTTTAGAGTCTACCCCACCTTAAATTATTTTCGTCCTCCGCCACTGGTGACGACTGTGTTCTATAGCTAGCTAGGTGACCTAGGTCCAATATCTTGATATTTTCTACTGTACTGTAGTTACACCTTACACGCAAGATCCACGGACTCAGGTAATTAGACGTGCTACAGTGAACAATGACGACCTCGCAATTCAGAATCTTTCTCCCTCTCTCTCCATCTCTTTCAGCTACTTATTGAGGATCCTTCTCCCTGTAGATACTAGACAAAGCCCCGCGCGACGTTGTGGAAGTTTTGAACTAGTTAAGTTTTAAACTCTGAACCTCTTGGTTGCAAGTTTATAAACCTCGACACTACCTCGCTAGGTCGGTCTGTTACTCAGTTGACTTAATTGGTAATTACGTCGAGATGGATGGGCCGATGCCATTGGCCTGGAGGAAGAAGAGATGGACGATCTAGCAGCGAGCAGGTAGGCGCGCGGGGACGGGACGCCGCCCGCCACCTACGTGAATGCGTCATGGATTCTGCCCGTCCACTGGCTCGCTTTGCTTCACTATCAGAGGTAGGCACACGCTAAAAGGGACGTGCGCGACGCACAGATGGCTAGAGTACGCATGCACCATGTCGATCGACCCGGCTGTACCCAGGGGAGGCCACACTTTGTTGTCGTATCTGCACTGCATGCAGATTGCGATCGGTACCGTTAGAGCATCTACAGCCGGACTTGCAAATTCGACCCCTTAAATGCCCGCGCCCTTATATTTCGTTTCGGGCATCCACATATCTCAAATCCAGACTTTTAAATCCATGTAAATACATGTAGGTCGATCATGCAACACAATGTCGCACGTAAATAGCTATTGTTGGTATCAAGCATACATAGTGTTTACATAAAATTTATTTGAAGTGCCAAACTCAAGCATTGCCTCCCTGGTTGCCATTGTGGATCCACATGTGCTCCACAACATCATTGAGTAGCTGCGTGTGCACCTGCTGATCTCGAAGATTCTGATGCATCTGCGGAAAGTTCATAAGCCGAGCCGCATCTTGATCTTCCGGGATTTCAACTTGTTCTCCGGGTGCTTTGAAATCATGGGTTTGGGCTACACCATCATCCTCATCCTCGACAATCATGTTGTGCAGAATAACACAACATGTCAACAGCTGTCACAAAGTTTCTGATTCCCACATCATTGCAGCGTTCTGCACAATTCCCCAACGAGTTTGAAGCACACCAAATGCCCTCTCCACGTCTTTCCTAGCCGCTTCCTGCATTGTTGCAAAGTGGCTCTGTTTATTGCCACGCGGTTCGGATATGGTCTTCACAAATGCCGCCCACTGAGGATAGATACCATCGGCAAGATAGTACCCCATGTTGTAGTCCTGGTCGCCGACGGTGTAGTTGCACGGGGTGATTCCCCATTGCAAAGCCTCCTGAACATCGGAGATCGTTGAAGCACGTTGATGTCGTTGTGAGAACCGAGCATTCCAAAGAAAGCATGCCAAATTCATAAGTCATGTGATGCCACCGCTTCTAGTATGATGGTGGCCTCTCTGGTGTGACCTTGATACATTTCCCGCAGACCTTTGGTGCAGTTTTGCCATTGCCAATGCATGCAATCAATTGATCCGAGCATTCCTGGAAACCCCCTTGCCTCTCCAATAGCCAACAACTTCTCCGTGTCCTGCGCATTTGGTTCTCTGAGATACTCCGGTCCAAACACCTCAACCACAGCGCGGGTAAATTTGACAGTAGTCTTCAGGCACGTGCTCTCCCCCATCCTGACCATCGCACCGACGGTGTCTGCGGCAGTACCAAGTGCAAGCATCCTCAGAGCAGCTGTGCACTTCTGCTTGGGCGAGAAAGAGAGTTCACCGCAGCAATCCCTTCTCAGCTTGAAGTAGTCGTCGCGTGCCTCCACTCCCTCCACAATGCGCAAAAACATTGGTTTCCGCATGCGAAACGTCGACGAAACCATGGATCATCCGGGAAAGCCGGTGTGGGAGCAAAGTAGTCATTGTGCATTAGCTTTGCTCCGGACACCCTGTCCAGGTTGATCACTCTTCTCCCTTTGATTGAGCCCTTGAAGTTGAGAATATGCTCCACCTGCCGGTCCATTTCCTCTTGCATGATCATGTCCACTTCTTCGTCCGAATGCGACGAATTAAAGAATTCATCTTGAATCATTTGGTCAAGCTCCGTCGGTCCATACTCCTCGTCCGATGAAGCATCAGAATCCATCATTTACCTAACAAAATCACAATAATTCCGGTCGGTCAATGTGTCGAACACATCAAGCGCAAGGCGGAGCCGGAGAGTTGCCGGACGTACCACGGTGGCGTCCGGGCCGATGACGACGTTCCCCGCGGCAAGGACGGGAGCGCTCTTCCGGAGCTGGCGGCGAAGAGCCTGGGAACGGCTGCAGAGCGGGCGCGGCGGCGGAGCGCGAGTCGGACGACACGGAGGAGGAAGAAGAGAGGAGATAACAAATGGATCCGACTGGTCTACGGGTGGATTTGGTGCAATTTCAGATGGGGTCGGGATGTCGGGTTCGACGTGGCGGGCGTGCTCGGGCGCCCCCATATTCGCCCCATATTTGGGCTGGATACGGGGGTTGCCGGTCAGCCCGGGCGTTTGAGGGGCCCGTATGGGTCAAAAAATCGTGACCGGGCGGCTCGCCCGGGCATATGAGGCGGGTTTGAGAGGTCCTGTTGTAGATGCTCTTAGTTAGTACCTATGTATTGTACTAAAGTTATACTAAAGTTGATAAACTTATTTTGAGACGGTGGTGTAAAACTGCACGCACCAGCTAATTCACCCAAAAGCACAAGCTATGGGAGAGGGTCGGACACTATACTCCAACACTTCCCCTCACTTTTATGCTCCTTTGAAGTTTATGACGTGGGCAGCGGAAGCGGGGGCAGGCTGCTATTATTTATTCTGTTTCCTGGGTTTTGAACCCTGAACCTCTTGGTTGCAAGTTTATAAACCTAACTAATTCACTCGTCGGTCCGAATTATGAGGGAGGGCCACACATTATACTCGTTAACACCGTCTTCTTCCCGATGCACCACTATCTCGACACTACTGCGCCCATGATTAACACAGCCCCTACTTGCGTCGTGGCTCCACGACGACTACCTCGACATCGGCCACCCCGGCTTAACATCAATCGCGGCGTCCCTCACATGGCTAACTCGACCATGGCTACACCAAGCTAATCTTCGTCGTTGGAGATGTCCACGACGTACTACCCTAGCTAATCTTCGTCGACGGAGATGTCCACGACGTCGGTGCCGGGCGCTGGATGGACGACCGCGTAGGAGGACTCTGGCTCCTCCTCCTCCTGCTCGACCTCATCCATCTAGGCGAACATCTCCTCCTCCTCCTCCTCCTCCTCCTCCGCGGTGTGCTACGCCTCCATCTCCTGCCGGGGACGGCGTCTTGCCTCCGCATCCGACTCCAAGAGGAGGGAATCAAGGATGGCCTGCTGCTCCGCCTACAGATCCGCGTCCCTGGCGTCCCCCACATCCTCCTACTCCTCCTCAACCTCGTCCAACTCCTCCTCTGGATCCACTGCATCCGGAGGTAGCCCCACAACGATCCGGACTTCACGCCTTACCCGGATCTGCTCAAGGAGCTGCAGCTGGCGCTCTGAAGTTAGAAATGGGTGGCCCCTTATCCGGCGGTGTGGGGGCATGGCTATTAGTGGTGGCGGACGGGGAGTGGAAATTGACGGCGGCGACAGACGGGCGGAGGAAAACGTGGAGGGGTAGGGTTTCGGTGCCGGCGGTCAGCTTAAATAGCCGGGCTAGGCACTACGCAACCCGCCGGAGCGGCGCCACAAGGCAACATCGGTCCGACGGAGGAGACGAGCTTTGGACCGCTGCTTTCCGGGTGATTTCCGCATGGGACCCCGACGTCAGTCCGACGTGGCGGGCATTGCCCGGGCGCCCCCATATCCGCATCATAATTAGGGGTGCCGGTCAGCCCAGACGCTTACTGTCCGTTTGAGGCGTCTGACTGGGTCAAAATTTCATGACCGGCAAGTGACCTGGCAGCCCGCCCGGACATTTGAGGTTTGGGATGCCTGGTTGTAGATGCTCTTACACCTTACACGCAAGATCCACGGACTCAGGTAATAAGACGTGCTACAGTGAACACTTACGATGTGGCAATTCAGAATCTTTCTCCCTCTCTCTCCATCTTTTTCAGGTACTAATTGAGGATCCTTCTCTCTGTACATATACTATACACGCTGCAAAAAGGAAAAAAAAAAACTAAATATCTAGCCAGTCGTGCCGGGTGGGTGGAATAGGAACTCAAGCAACCGACGAATGCACTGACCTGATCTAGGCTACTTAGTTAATTCAGCTAACGTCCACAATGCACAAGTAATCGCATCTCTAATTATAAACTCTCATGCCGCGTCACCCCGGCCCCGTGTGTTTTGCATGGATGCACGCAAGCCCGATCGGGTAAAAAACTATTGCTCACAATGACGACCACCAATCATACGAGGCCGTGCTCGAAGAAACCTGACAAAAAGAGCTTTGCATGATCCACATAAGATCACTTGCTTGTGGTAGTTATATATAGTAATATTACCAAATCTAACGACTCTCTGAAATGGAAGTGTAAACAATTACCAGGACGGTGACGGCACATGATAATATCTGGAATTCTGGACACGATCCCGGATTGAATGATTCGTTCTGCGTTTGACTTTGGAATTTTGGTTTGTTATTTGTACAACCATATACATGGGGTAGGTGCTACTTCTTTTCCCAACGTGTATAGCATCGCGAGTATGCAGAAGATGCGTATCTTTGCATTGATAGGAGAAGAGTTTTATAGCATGGGGTTATAAGAGCTCACTAAGCCATATACGCAAGAAGGCATGAAAGTGAACTAGGAGCAGAACAGACATGGGGGTGCTCAGCCCCACGAGCCTACAAAGCTAACTCTCGGGAATAATGTTGTGCAATCCGGTGGCGCCAGCCTTGGCCCACATGCGTGCCTCGTCTCTGATGATGCCGGAAAGACGGGAGGTGGAGGGCTGCTCGCCATCAAATATGCAAGCGTTCCGGTGCTTCCAAAGCCACCAGACGGTGAGAATGATCAATGAGGCCAAGCCCTTCCGCGCCGAGGATGGTGAGCGGTTGCAGGACGTCTCCCACCAAGCGTAGAAGTCAGTGTCGCTGCTCGAGGTGTCGGCCATGGAGCGAACCCAGCTGAGGATCTCGTGCCAAATTTGTCGAGAGAAAGGGCAGCCTGCCAGGAGGTGTTGCATGGTCTCCTCCTCTTGGTCGCAGAAGGCGCAGGAGTCCTCGTGCGGGAGGCCATGCCAAGCGAGGCGTTCAGCCGTCCAGCACTTGTCTTGCAACGCTAGCTAGATGAAGAATTTTACGCGGAGAGGGGCCCACGGTTTCCAGATGAGCTGCTAATGTGGGTCCTGGCAGGCACCTAGGAAGAGCGCCTGATAGCATGAGCTCACCGAGTAGGTAGCGGAAGTGGTCCAGCACCAATGAAGAGAGTCTGGGGAGTCAGAAAGAGCGACGTGACGCACGCAGCACCAGAGGTCGACATACTGGACGAGAGCGGCGGGTCCCAGAGCACCCTGGATGTCGCGAACCCAGGAGCACTGGAGAAGGCCATCGTGCACGGTGCGGGTCTTGCGCCGCCTCCGGGTGACGAGCGCGAGGACGAGCGGCGCGGTCTCGGCAACAGATCTGCCATTGATCCAGTGATCGCTCCAGAACATGCAAGTGCGGCCGTCGACGAGTGTCCAGATCGTAGAAGCACGGAAGATGGCCGTGATGGCAGGGTCTTGGGGATGTGAAGGTGGCTCCATGGCCGCGACGAGTCGGTATACTTGAGCCATAGCCAGCGAGTTCTCAGTGCGATGCCGGTGCACTACAGGTCACGGACGCCAAGGCCGCTGAAAGAAAGCGGGCGGCACACCCTCTACCAGTTGACCAAGCATTGGCCACCGTTGGCATCTTTGCTCCCAGCCCAAAGGAAGCCACGGATGATACGGTTGGCCTTCTTGAGGATGGAGGGGTTGAAGGCGATGGCGGTGCGGAAGTGCGCGGGGATGGCACATAAGACATGGCGGACAAGGGCGAGCCGGTCGCCTGGAGAGAGGAGGGAGGCCCGCCAGGTGGAGAGCTTACGCTCCAGCTTGTGGATGATCGACATGAGACTCGTAGTAGACGACTTGCCAATGGATAGAGGGAGTCCCAAGTATTGAATTGGGAATTGCTTCACCGGGCATTGCATCTCCGAAGCGATGGTCGCGATGTCCTCGTCCTTGCATTGGATGGGGGTGGCCGAGCACTTGTTGTAGTTGGTGTGCAGCCCGGAGGCCACCCCAAAGACCCGGAGCAGCTCACGGACAGCCGAGATGCCGTGGTGGTCAGGGCGGCAGAAGATGACGACATCGTCAGTGTCGTGGAAGTGTCACGGCAGATGTCCTCATGGAAGGACTTAGTTGTGGAGCCATTGCGACGAGGTTAGCTTAAAGGGGTTAAACGGGACAAAGGACACGAGGAGTTTATACTGGTTCGGCCCCTTGCGGTGAAGGTAATGGCCTAGTCCAGTTTGAGATGGTATTGCTAGGGTTCGATGACCAGGGAGCGGATACACTTTGCCTGGTTCTTGACTTGTTGTTTCGCGCTAAGCCGCTGTCGGGTCGTCCCTGTAGGAGATATGCCCTAGAGGCAATAATAAATGATATTATTTATCTCCGAGTTCATAATTATGTTTATGTTCCATGCTATAACTGCTGTGGTTCCCGAGCCCGTATATCCATAAAGGCTCTGGGGAGAACCCATATGCACGTGTGGAATAATAAACGATAAAATGTATTCCTAGTCATGCCTCTAAGACTAGCTCAAGTGTTGCATGATGATTATGTTTTCCCAATCATGGGCATGTCTATGCCAAGCAACTTTGAGGGCACAATGTCAGGAAGGACATTTGTGTTGAATCGACACGAATTGATGTTATGCTATGAGATACATTCGTCACAAGTTTATTGGTACATAACACAGAGATGGTTAACGTTTGCATGATTCCTTAGACCATGAGAGTATCAAGTTTCTTCATGCTTGCTTCATGAACTTTGGGGTTTGTTAAACGTCATCCGTAAATGGGTGGCTATTACGGCGGCTTACGGGTTCATGGAAAAGTGTGTCAAGTAACTTGATAGCTCAAGATTGGGATTTGCTCCTCCAACGATGGAGAGATATCTCTGGGCCCTCTCGGTGTTACGGTATCCATCATCGTCTGGCCAGACACTTTGTGATTTGATCATGGGGATGCCGGAACATGATAACGAGAAAAGAGAACAATACCGGTAACGAGGTAACTAGCATAGTGGACAAGTTGTTGATCCACGGGAATGCCAACATGTCTCACCTCGGGTATTTGTAACATATCGCGAAGCAACAGGAATAGCACACGGCAACTGGAGGTTCACTCGAATATTTATTCGTGTGGGTATAGGGGTCAATATGGGTGTCCACGGCTCCGATGTTGATCATTGATCGGAAGGGGTTCCGGGTCATGTCTATACTTCACCGAACCTATAGGGTCACATGCTTAAGGGTCATCTATCTGCTGAATACTAGACAGGGAGTCTGAGAGAAAATCACCGAAAAAGTTTCGGACACCGAAAAGTTTCGGACAGCGGAATCGTACCGCAGAGAGAGGTCATCGGATAAGTTTCGATGATACCGAAAAGTTGTTTCGGGATACACCATTAAGTCAAATTGGTTTCGACACATGCCTGATAATTCTTGGAGGATGCCAGAATCATTCTGGAAGCTTTTTGGAATTTTCTGAGATAAAAACCGGAAATGTTCCGGAGCTGCTGGAGCCACTTCAGATGCGCTTCGCAGATGAAAATCACTAAAACCGGAATTGTTTCGGAACGCGTTGAAAATCATTTTAGTGGGTACTAGAAATGTTCACCCACATAAATATTTTCAGTTCGATCAGACGCTGAAAAATGTTGTCGTGAATAGTGAAAATCAGCTTTATGGTTACTTTATGGAAAGCCACCTTTTGGGGCTTTGCTCCAAAAGATCTTGGGGATGACATGGATGGATAGGAGCCATTTTTTGGGCCCCTCATGGGGGTGTGGCCGGCCACATGGGGTATCCCCCCTTGGGGACCCTCTTGTTCCTTGGTTTCACTCCTAGGTCCTTGTGGAAGGACTTCATTCATGTGCATTTTGGGTTTTTTGTGAAACTACCCTACCCCCTGGGATTTCCTATAAATAGAGGTGGAGGGGCAGCCCTCCACACTCATCCCTTCTCACATACAAGTGCCATGCATGATCTGGCTTCTCTCTTCCTCCCAACGAAATAGTTTCGTAGAGCCGTAAGGCTGTCTAGGTTCCGGCAGGAACTAGTTCTGGACGGCGAAGCCTTGCCAGATAGATGACACCGTATGTGTGCAACTCTGTAGAGAGATCGTACTTTCGGTCTTAGTTCGTGAGTGCCTCCCGAAGGGCTGTCCGTGTGACCGTCCGAGTTTCGAAGGTCCTCCCGAAGGGCTGTCCGAGTGACCGTTCGAGTTTCGAAGGTCCTCCCGAAGGGCTGTCCGCGACACCGTCCGGGGGGCTGTTCGACCGCCTCCCGCAGGGCTGTCTGAGGAGCAGATGAGGGTATACATCCTCACGGTTGGGAGGTTGTAAATCCTAGCTGCGGGGATCTGCACCGCCGATCGTCATCGACTCTACTTCCCGCTGCGCTATGAGTCGGTAACGAAAAAGATCAAACCATGTATGCAGTCTCCATAGTGGTCCTGGGCTGGTGCGTAGGTCGGAAATTTTTTGTTTTCTGCTGCGTTCCCCTACAGTGGCATCATGAGCCGTGCTATGCGTAGATGCAGGTTTCGATCTAGAATACATGGAGACGTATGGGTATTGCATAATATAATTAGGTAGTAGATGAGATCTATTGCTGAAAATTATTTATGCGGGTGACAGATGAAATCTGTTACCCGACGTTCTTGTTGCTTCCCTAGAATTTTCGTTTGCTCAATCTCGAGACAGCATGGTGGAATTTGACAAAGTTCTGGCAATCCGTGATCCTGATTGATCATGGAAGTGCTATCAGTTCTTTGGGTTCTGCCGTAGTCAAAAGAAAGATGAAATTCGTAGATGAAAGGGCATTGCAGATATGATCTGCACGGGGGTCATGCGTATGACGAAGTTTAGTATGGGGCTCGAGGTTTAATTATCCCGTGTTTCATACACCCCGAGATGTTAATCTAGCAACTTGAATAATCATACTTGATGATAAAACGTTGGTAGCTGCGGTTTAAGTCAAAACCTTAGAAGCCACGTAAAATAAAATTTTGCATAAACCTATTAGAGGCGTCTAACTTGGTTTTGCAGGATGTGCATGTGATGTGGTATAGCAGTGCTCATACTAATTCGATTATGTATGAGATGACTATATGATGTAATTTGATTAACATGACCTGCGTGTCATGATTCGGCATGATGGCTGGAGCCATATGATTGCACTTTAATGACCTGCGTGTCAACCTTGTTGTAATGCATTATTTTGTTAGCTATAGAGATAGCAATATTATCTGGTGCATCGACAAGGTGGTGGCAATCTTCGCAAAGGTGAACACCGACGCGAATGCCGAAGACGAAGAAATGAAATACTTCTCCGTCCGAAAGGGCTATACCATATCATGCTATTATGAATTGCCTGAGATGTTTATCCCTTATGATGCACCCTTCTTGATTGCGCGGTAGTCACTTTTATTAGGGTGATCTCTCACTTAAAATATCAAGTAGTTAGTGTTCTCCCAAGTGTAGCACCGTCACGGCACCTATCTTTTCGGGGTGCGCCATGGATGCATGGGTACGAACGATTAGAGAAGTGTGAGGCGGGTGAGGTCAGACCTCGCAGCAAGATCACTTGGTTGTCTTGACGTTCATGGCAGGATCATCCTGAGCTCGGAACACACGCATCGAAAGATGAGCAAGAGTCACATAGAGATGTGATCGGCAAGTTGGCCTACCGATTAAAATTCCCATTATGAGATGATGATTCTATGGCGATGAATTGAAGTCTGGATCTTGTATCACTCAAAATTAATTGTGAGAGATATTGATTTGAGTGGGAGCGCACTGCTGAATTAGCATGTTTAATTCTCAGTGCAATTAATTATGAACATTGTCTAAGTGTTTCTTGCATAATAGTTGTAGAATAATGGCTCGCATTTCCACCTTCCATATTAAAATTGAATAGCTGTTAAATATCTGGTTAAAACTTTACGATTGGTAACGTAATATGAGGATTGTCCTCAAAAGTGTCGAGAAGGACTTTGTCCTATCGCATGCTTTCCGTATCCTCCCGCTAATGCTATGGATCATGTGACTCTCGTCCTTCGATCCAAAAGCTAGAATTCTGTTATGGTCAAGTGGAATATGTTTGCTTCCATGAAACCCAAACTTCGAAAGTTGATATTCATGGAACTGAAAATTATTTTCAGATACAAACAAAGCAATGTTTGTTTGCAAGTATTAGTAAAAGTGTTTACTATGCATTTGACTGTTGGGAAAGGGATCCAGAAGAACGACTGTCATATAATGAAAGGTGAATAAAACAACAACTTAAAGAGAAAGGAAGTGTCCAAAGGGTGTTAGTATGACTTACACGCCTAGGAAGTCCGGGGCTAATGCCACTCTTAAGTTGGGTGCTTCTTTTGCGAGTAGGAGAAATACTAAAAGTTAAACTGTTAGAAGTATAAAGGCAGAAAGAAAGATGACTGGAATATCCAGCTCATGTATGAATGTCATACAAGTTTTTGATGTATAGTAGGCTGATCAAATATATAGTTCTTGGGAATTATGGTTAAACATGTTAATCACTAATTCTTGGATATTGTGAGTTAATCACAAAGATACCCGCTCGATTGCATTCTGTTGCGAATCAATGTAAGAGCTACTATGGCCTAAAAAGACTAGCCAGAAATGAGGTTAAGGTATACACAGGGAACATAGTAAATGTTACTATACCTTCCATCGGTGTATTGACGTTTGTATCTATTTTCATAATTCATTTAGAGTTTTACAAACTCTAGCCCATTGCATAAGGTATCTTGCAAGAAGGTTGTTCATAAGAGAACTTTTTATGTTTGATGTTATGAATAACACAAGGGCCATACTTTCATTATGAATGAGATGTATGTTATGAATATTGATAATAATACAATACCTCTTGGTTTACTTTCATAATTCATTTTAGAGTTTCATACACTCTAGCCCATTGCACAATGTTTGTTGCAAAAGAGTTGTTCATAAAAACAACAATTGTTGTTAAGTATTATGAATAACATAAGGGCCATACTTCCATCATCGATGGGACGTATGTTATGAATATTGAGGGTAATATGATACATCCATAACACTGACGCTAAATGTCGCAAGACTAAAAGAATACCACACAAGTGTGGCACTACATTTGGTCACATTGGAGAAACCCGCATGGAAAATTCCATTATGATGGATTTTGAAGTCTTTTCATTTTGAATCATCTGACACTTGCAACTTTCCTCCGAAAAGTGAAGTGACTAAAATACCGTTCATAGGCCATAAGGAACGAACAACAAACTTATTAGTGATCATACATTTGATGTGTGTAGTCCGATAAGTGTTGTTAGTGGTGGATTTATTTATCTTCAGAAATGACTCAAGTAGATATATGGATATTTACTTGATGAGACGTAAGTCTGGATCTTTTGAAATCATTCGAAAGGTTCTCAAAAATGAAGTAGAAGTTATTGTAACAAGAAAATTATGTTTCTGCAATTTGATTGCACAAAGGAATATTTGAGTTACATGTTTTAGCGAATGTCTGATGAGTTGTGAAAGGGGTTTCATAACTTGCACCTCCCGGAACACCACTGCAAGTGGAAAGTCCGTGGAGATGTAATCAAACCATTTATGACATGGTAAGGTCAAAGATGACATAAATAAATTTGCCATTACCCCTTTTAAAGTGATGCTTTAGAGACTGCGGCTTTTACACTGAAAAGAGTTACATCGGGTCTGTTGAAATGAAGCCATG
Organism: Triticum aestivum; assembly: GCF_018294505.1. Taxonomy (NCBI): domain Eukaryota; kingdom Viridiplantae; phylum Streptophyta; class Magnoliopsida; order Poales; family Poaceae; genus Triticum; species Triticum aestivum. Next base: position 605,845,203 of record NC_057802.1, read on the forward strand.
GTATGGTACGCCCAACCATGTTATATCTTTTCTTAACATTTGGAATATGGGGCTCGTGTAAAAGGTTACAAACCTATTCCAAATCAGACAAGTGCTACTTTGTAGGTTATACCAAAATGTTGGGTATTCCTCCCTCACTATACCGAGGCAAATAGTTTTGCCGCGAAACGGTGTGCTTTTAAAGAGAATGGTTCTTTCAAAAAGATGAGTGGGAGAATAGTGCAACTCGACGAGATAAACAGTATCTACGTCATCAGATCAAAGGAAAGAGACCTTGGAAGTAATTCCAGAGTTTCCTACTGCGACTGATACAAAAGTCTCTACAATAAAATGTATGAACTTCGGTCGAACTTGCAGCTGAACCACGTAGGCAAGGCTCGTGCAAACCTCTCAGGTGCGCAAATGAGATATTGTTGTTAGACAACATTATACCTACGATACACAAGGAAGCGTTGATGGGCCCTGACTCCGGAATTGGCTAAATGCCAATACAACCCGAGTTAGTTTCCATATAAGTGATTCAAGATTAAAACCTTGATACACCTTTCGGAAGACTTAGAGTCTAACGAATATTTCTGGAACTTAAAACTGATACGGATAAAATGTTTTATCCATAAAGCTCGACTTGTTGAAATAATACGATGAGGTTGTTTTCATCGTAGCGATGCTTAAAGTCGGTTCGGGTTGAACTAGCAATTAATACATATTTCAATCATGAGATATGAAACATGGATGATAAAAGATTTCCATCTGATGGAAATGAAAGCTAGGACTTGTATATGATACAGTCCAAAGTAATTTGTCGATCCAGAGGATGCTAGTAGGTATGCAAACTTCATAGTTCCAGCAATGCACAGAAGAGAGCAAAATGGAGTTGGAATCTTCGTGTTTTGATGAAATGGTCAAAGGGGTTTTGACTTCATCAATGGGTAATGAAGATGCTTGTAATTCAAGAAAGTAAGTGGGAGCGTAATAATATTTCTAAAAACCTTATGTGCTTGGCACATTGGTAATTGGAAATAAATTTCTTGACACAAATTAGGACTTCATTTGAAAATAGTTTTTCGATGAAGTGCTTAGGCTAAATAGCCTCAATATTAGGCATGATGATCTATGGAGATAGATTTACCTAATGGGGCTAAGCAATGAATACATATTGACAAGATGCTAAAACCTTTTAGCATTTAAAACGCCAAGGGGTGATTCTTTCCAAAGTCACATGGAAAGAGTTTTTGCAAGACTCGGTGTCCCAAAACACTGATGAGTAAAATACATGATGCAGATTCCACACACTTTTGTGTTTGGATTAATCATGTATTCCATGGTATGTAAAACAACCAGATATGTCCGATACTCCCAAGGTGTTGCGAGTATGGATACCAAAGTGATCAAATTACTGATCATGGGACAACAGTGAAAGATGTCACAGAGTACTAGAGTAAGTACTGATGACATGGTTTTCTCGCAAGCAGAGATCATGAAGAGTTCGTTGTAAAATGTTACATCGATAGAGTCTTCATCTTTTCTCCATGCGATTTTCGATTTAAATTAAGGGTTTTGTGTAACACACAATGTGGTGGCATAGTTAGTTGGAATTTGTTCAAACTAGTTACTGTGGCGAATTCTATAACAAGGGCTAAGTATGTTGACGCTTTAGAAGCGACAAAGAAGATGTTGAATCATATAGTTCATTCATGAACTTAGTATAGTTCCAAGATGGCTTTTGACAATGGGACACTACTGCAGGTAGTTGCTCCATAACTCAGTCTGAGGAATCCAGGTTCGACCTGTGATTCACATACATACAAAGCCAAGTCCACACAAAATATGAATTTTGTGAAAACGTGAAAACGCGAGGACATGCAAAGATACACACGGAACTGAAGTCGTCAGATCCGTTGGACATCAGGCTATACCACAAGCGAAGCATATTTACACCGGTGTGCCACAGGTGTGAAGTGCATTAGCATAAGCTAGATTATTGACTCTAGTGCAAGTGGGAGTCTGTAGGAGATATGCCCTAGAGGCAATAATAAATGATATTATTTATCTCCGAGTTCATAATTATGTTTATGTTCCATGCTATAACTGCTGTGGTTCCCGAGCCCGTATATCCATAAAGGCTCTGGGGAGAACCCATATGCACGTGTGGAATAATAAACGATAAAATGTATTCCTAGTCATGCCTCTAAGACTAGCTCAAGTGTTGCATGATGATTATGTTTTCCCAATCATGGGCATGTCTATGCCAAGCAACTTTGAGGGCACAATGTCAGGAAGGACATTTGTGTTGAATCGACCCGAATAGATGTTATGCTATGAGATACATTCGTCACAAGTTTATTGGTACATAACACAGAGATGGTTAACGTTTGCATGATTCCTTAGACCATGAGAGTATCAAGTTTCTTCATGCTTGCTTCATGAACTTTGGGGTTTGTTAAACGTCATCCGTAAATGGGTGGCTATTACGGCGGCTTACGGGTTCATGGAAAAGTGTGTCAAGTAACTTGATAGCTCAAGATTGGGATTTGCTCCTCCAACGATGGAGAGATATCTCTGGGCCCTCTCGGTGTTATGGTATCCATCATCGTCTGGCCAGACACTTTGTGATTTGATCACGGGGATGCCGGAACACGAAACGAGAAAAGAGAACAAAACCGGTAACGAGGTAACTTGCATAGTGGACAAAGTGTTGGCCCACGGGGATGCAATAAATCTCGCCTCAGGTGTTTGTGATATATCGTGAAGCAACAGGAATAGCTCACCTCAACTGGAGGTTCACTCGAATATTTATTCGTGTGGGTATAGGGGTCAATATGGGTGTCCACGGCTCCGATGTTGATCATTGATCGGAAGGGGTTCCGGGTCATGTCTATACTTCACCGAACCTATAGGGTCACACGCTTAAGGGTCATCTATCTGCTGAATACTAGACAGGGAGTCTGAGAGAAAATCACCGAAAAAGTTTCGGACACCGAAAAGTTTCGGACAGCGGAATCGTACCGCTGAGAGAGGTCATCGGATAAGTTTTGATGATACGGAAAAGTTGTTTCGGGATACACCATTAAGTGAAATTGGTTTTGGCACATGCCTGATAATTCTTGGAGGATGCCAGAATCATTCTGGAAGCTTTTTGGAATTTTCTGAGACAAAAACCGGAAATGTTCCGGAGCTGCCGGAGCCACTTCAGATGCGTTTCGCAGATGCAAATCACTAAAACCGGAATTGTTTCGGAACGCGTTGAAAATCATTTTAGTGGGTACTGGAAATGTTCTTAGCCCACATAAATATTTTCAGTTCGATCAGACGCTGAAAAATGTCGTCGTGAATAGTGAAAATCAGCTTTATGGTTACTTTATGGAAAGCCACCTTTTGGGGCTTTGCTCCAAAAGATCTTGGGGATGACATGGATGGATAGGAGCCATTTTTTGGGCCCCTCATGGGGGTGTGGCCGGCCACATGGGGTATCCCCCCTTGGGGACCCTCTTGTTCCTTGGTTTCACTCCTAGGTCCTTGTGGAAGGACTTCATTCATGTGCATTTTGGGTTTTTTGTGAAACTACCCTACCCCCTTGGGATTTCCTATAAATAGAGGTGGAGGGGCAGCCCTCCACACTCATCCCTTCTCACATACAAGTGCCATGCATGATCTGGCTTCTCTCTCCCTCCCAGCGAAATAGTTTCGTAGAGCCGTAAGGCTGTCTGGGTTCCGGCAGGAACTAGTTCTTGACGGTGAAGCCCTGCCGGATAGATGACACCGTATGTGTGCAACTCTGTAGAGAGATCGTAGTTTCGGTCTTAGTTCGTGAGTGCCTCCCGAAGGGCTGTCCGTGTGACCGTCCGAGTTTTGAAGGTCCTCCCGAAGGGCTGTCCGAGTGACTGTTCGAGTTTCGAAGGTCCTCCCGAAGGGCTGTCCGCGACACCGTCCGGGGGGCTGTTCGACCGCCTCCCGCAGGGCTGTCTGAGGAGCAGATGAGGGTATACATCCTCGCGGTTGGGAGGTTGTAAATCCTAGCTGTGGGGATCTGCACCGTCGATCGTCATCGACTCTACTTCCCGCTGCGCTACGAGTCGGTAACGAAAAAGATCAAACCATGTATGCAGTCTCCATAGTGGTCCTGGGCTGGTGCGTAGGTCGGAAAATTTTTGTTTTCTGCTGCGTTCCCCTACAGTCCCCTTATATACACGGGTTGACACCTTGCAGCCTACAGAGTCCCGGCCGGCTCATACAACGTGTCCGGCTCGGTGACCTATCTTACATGCCTTACAATACAAGTTTACATATACATGGCGGTTTATACTTGTGGGCCTTAAGCCGCCTTCAGGTTTGGGCCCTCTAACAAGCCTATCTATGAATCGCCAATATATTCGTGGGCTTCAAAGAGATGAACCGCCATAGGGATGACCCGGCCCCTCCTGGGCGGGTCATATATGATAATCATATCCCCAACATTAGGCCCCAGATTGATTTGAACTTGTTCATGTCAATCTTCAACACTTCGAAAAATCCTTCTTCATTTTACTGTGAAATATTTTAACCCGCCATGACGTCATCTCCGGAAATTGTGATAACCCGCCATGATGTCACCTGCGATTAATGTTTCACAGAACCCAAATCTTAATAAATCTCTTTCTTTACTGACCCTTCGAAAATCGAGGCGCCCGTGTCGTCGCTTATCCATTTTTCTTCCTCCTTGATTCTCGCGCCTACCGTTTGTCCTTCCAGTCCTATAAATAAGACCACAGACTCACCTCTCATTCTCCCCCTTTTCTTTCTTGCCTTCTTCTTCCTCGCGACGCACCAGCCCGCACGAGCTCCGTCGCCGTCGACCTTCATCCCCTTCATCAACTCTGGCCGCTGCATCACCCTGAACGGATCAGAAAACGCCGCGGCGCTTCTCTGCTGCTTCATCAGCATCAGTAAGTTCTTTTGTTCTTCGCCATAGATCTGTCGTTAGGGTTTCAGTGTTCATCGGTGTTCGTCGCCGCCCTTCTTTTTTCTTGCTTAGATCCATGGATTAGATCCAAAAACCATATAAATCTTGTGCGGCAGTAGTTTAGCACCTGTTTTTGATACTAGAACATATCCTCATCGCGATAGATCTCCTCTGGGGCACCTCCGCTTTTTTGCTACCGCCTCTGTAGGTTTAGAATTTATTTCCTTTTTCTGAACCGCGGCAGATCCAAATTTATAGCTTTAATCTGTAAAACTTGTTTGTCCAACACTTGGTAGAATTTTGCTCTTTGTCGGATTTTAAATACCTGTACGTGTCATGGCGGCTTACATGTTTGGCTTGTAATTAACCATATATCATTAGTCCTCACTTAAGCCGCCATTCTGAATGTGTGCTACAACTGTTAACTTGTGCTTTCACCAACTGACTTAAGCCGGCAGAATTTTCCTTTCCTTTAGGCCTTTTCTGCTCATCATGCCACCAAAAACAGTCTACACATGCAACTGGGTCCCCTCCATTGTCACTGAGGGCATGTTTAAGGACTTTGTCAAGGTCGGGTATTTGCCCGCAAAGAGTGTGATGCATTACCGTGCTCCTAACCCAGGCGAAGAGAAACCTCAGCCAAAAGATGGCGAAGTCATCGTTTTTAGTGACCATATGAACCGAGGCTTCTCACCACCCGGCTCTAAATTCTTCCGGGACGTTCTGCACTTTTTCAACTCCATCCTCAGGACATCGGACCCAATTCCGTGTCAAATATCTGCAACCTTCAAGTCTTCTGTGAAGTATACCTTCAAGAGGAGCCCAGCATCGATCTCTTTAGAGAGTATTTCTATTTGAACCGCCAAACTGAGTTCACGAATGACCCTAGCTTGGAGCTCGGCAGAATATCAATTCAACGCAGAAGGGATACCATCTTCCCTTATGCCTGCCTGTCGAGTCACCCAAAAGACTGGAACCAGACGTGGTTTTATTGCAAAGATACTTCTCCGGCTGACGAGAATCCGCTGTCGGGTTACCGTGTCGAGCGCTTAGATCCAAAGTACAATCTTCCTGAAAAACTTACCGCTGCTGAACGGAAGAAAATTGCTCCTACCGTTGTGAAGGTTAAGGCTCTGCTAGGAAACGGGTTAACTGGCGTTGATTTAGTCAGGTGTTGGATTTCTTGGCGGGTCATACCCTTGAGCCGCCGCACCGGCTTAATGTGTACCTACACTGGTGGTGTAAAGGATTCACTGCGCCATAGCTCTGCACCATTATCTGATGAAGCAGTAAATGAAATGGTTAAGTCTCTTCTGAATGAAGATCCAGAGGACTGTGTAAAAGTGGGTCTGGCTCCTTTCTGCAAGCTTAATCCGCCACCAGATGTGAGTCTCTGAATTTACTTATTTTGACCTCATCATTCAAATACCTTACTAACTCAACTCTTGATAACCTTTGCAGGCTAAGTCTGATTTTTGGAAAACGGAGTATGATCATGAGGCCGCTAAGAAGGCCAGGGCTGCCAAGAAAGCCGCCAGGAAAGCCGCCAAGAAGACCATCAAGAGGAAAAAGAAACCCAACGCCTCTGAATTGTTGAATCTAGATGACACCTCTGAGTCGGAGGTAGCCCTTTATTCTCTTGGCTCATTTTTCAATCATCTTATTGACTCTGATTATTATCAGGATGACACGAGAGCCAGCCAAGCAGCTGAAGAAGAGGTAACTATCATTTCCTCCGGCTCAGACTCTTTGCCAAGACAGAAACTTCGACAAGTAACCCGGAAAGTAAGGTTTTCACACCCCTTGGCTTATTTAGATCCTCACTTTCTTTTGAAGCAATAGCAACACGAGAGTCGACGTCAGACCCGGACTAGTGGAGGTGAAGAATTGTCCTCTGGCTTACCGAACACCCCTGCTCCTCGGAAATGTCGAAATGAGGTGCTTTTTAACTTAAACTCTTTTTTACCTGCTGGCGGGTCTTATCTGTCTTCCTCCTAACTCTATTGATTTAATTGATCAGGAGCTTGCCCGTTCTACCTCTGGCGACTCATCTCAAACTGAATTGCCGGCTTTTAAGTCCGCCCCTGGGTAATGACATTCACTTCTTACTCTGCACCTCGTTATATTCTGGTGACTATACTGATTTGTTATAATCCGTGTAGTGGACAAGCAAAGCCTAATAAAAAGGCAAAGGTGACCAAGCCGACTACAGCACCTGAAGTTGCTGAGTCGGAACAGCAAATCTCTGCACCTGAAGCTTCTGACAAACAGCCGGACGAAACTGTCACTGACGCTCCGCCTAAGATTCCGGATCTCAGTGTTGATGACCCTACTATTAATCCTTCAAATCCTGCCATCCAGCTCACTTAAGCCATCGGAGACTCATAATGATGACGTGCTGATTACTGGCACCGGCTTTGTAGAGCCGGGAAATCCAATAGCCTTAGCTAAGCATACTGCCAAACAAGAGGTTATTGAAAGGCGAAAGATGAAGTTTGACATCTCCCATTATGCGCAACTGAGAAGTAGTGAGATCCTCTCCGGCTACCTCAGCCAAGTACACTCCAGCCGCGATCTTGAAGTTGATATGGTGAAACAGATGCACCAAAAGTATGAGGTATGACTTCCAGATTTGAATAATTTATGTATATCCTGCCAGTCCCCAAGTCTACTGGTTATGATAAGATTGAATAGGCTGTATACTTAGAAGAATTCATAAACTTCTGCCCTAGAATCCCTCCTTGTCCTGTTTAAATATAAACGGATGTCTAAGCAGCGTTAACTTCTGCATCCTTAGTCCCCAAGGGCCGGTTTAATCAGTATGAATGAACCGGTCCTATTTATCATTTGGAAGACAAAAGAACTTAGTCTGTATAGCCCCCATGAGTCGGTTGAGACTGTTTTCAGCACATCCGGCTCATTATGAAGAAGATACAAGCGATATGCATTAGCCCTCAAGTGCGAAGTAGTCTTGCTTGCAAAGTGCTTGGGACTTTAGTTATAAGAGCCGTTTCCTTGAAAAATTTCTTTGACAGACATTAGCCCCCAAGTGTCAAGTGTTGTTGCTTGCAAAATACTTGAGACTTGTATTCTTGTATCCTTGATATAAATGTTGATAACTTCTGTATTTCATACAGGCTGCTACTGCTGAATTGGAATCTCAATTGAACGACGCAAAGACCCGGCTGGCGACTCAGGAAACTGAAACCCGGAAAGCTGAATCAAAGTTCTAGTTTAGCGTGGCTGAGTCGGAAAAGCTGAAGACCAGTTTTGAGGCGGAGAAAAAGACTTGGACGGAAGAAAATACTGCTTTAACTCAGCGGGCTGAAAAAGTAGAGGCAGCACTTCAAGAGGTGACCACAGAGCTCACCGGCTTAAAACGCCGTGTATCTCAGATGGTTTCTGCTATCTTTGGTAAGCCGCCTTGCTAGTCATCAAAAGTGAATTTTTGTTGTGATCATATAACCCGCCATTGAACCAATCTGTGATATGTCCAGGTCCTAGGAGCAGCAACCTCAATGAAGATATGCTTGTGAAGCTTAAAGTTGTTTACACGCTTGTTGAACAGCTATACACCGGAGCTCAACGTGCACTAGCTGCAATCTCTCCAACTCACCAAGCACCTACTATGTTGAGAGATGTATTGAAGAAACTGTCTATACTGCCTGCCAGATTTGATGAGATGAAACAATCATCTGCAAGAGCCGGTGCTGTGACGGCTTTGAGCTGGGCCAAGGCATGGGTACCAGAGCTTGACCCGTCCGAGGTAGCCACTGGTTACCCAAGCTTAAAAGAAGATGGTACGCCCTTTGATCAGAAGGACTTCTCGGCTTGTGTAAAAGAAATACGTCCAACAGCACCCTGATTGCCAATGATTCGGATCTTTCCAAGTATCATCCGGCTTATGACAAAGAGAATCAGAAGATGCAAACTCCAGCTTATAAAGTGATGGGCTTAATCCCACCAATTCGTAAGCACACCTTTGCCCCTGAAGTTGATCCGTCTAAGCTTATAGATGATGAAGCTGAATTTGAAGCTTTATCTGGTATCGATTGGTCATCACCAACTTTTCAGACGGCGGAAGAGGATGAAGAACCGACAAGGGATGACGCAGAAGCCTCCAATCAGCAAGGGCAGGAAGATTGAATCGCCGGTAAGTTTAGATACTTGATCTTTTTGAAAAACACTTTATCTCATTCGGCTCATGGAGCCGTGTAATAGGGTAGTAAAAACTTGAGTCTGTCGTGCCATCGTGCACGTTTCTGCTTATGCTTAATACTGCAGATCCGCCGGTTCAAAAACCATTATGGGTATGATAGCCTTTGATTTATGCAGATCTGAATGAGTAATATCCTGCACACAAAGAAAATACAAGCGCCCTGGCGGCTTACCGCCGGGCGGGTCATGATACCCAATTGAAGCTGCTGGTGATGAATAGTCCATAACCAGGGTCGGCCTAATACTTATTAAATAAGATGTCATACCTGTAATATATGCTTTAGACTGCCAGCTTATCAGCTTCATACAATTAGAGGCTTTTTAGAGCTGTATCTGTAAACATAAGAGTATGATACCCTGACGACTTAGAGTCTGCCATTCTGGCGGGTTATAGAGACCCGGAAAATGCTTCAAATATAAGCCATAAGTAGGGCAGATGGGCCCGACTTGCAGAAACCAGAAGTCAAAGAAAAATCTGCGAATATGAATGAAAAACCAAAAGAAATTCAAGGCTGTTGTGGACTGCCAAACCAAAGTGTCTTCTTCAATGAAACTAGCCGGAGCCACTGGACTGTTCGTGCATTCTATGAGCCTAACTCACAGTGTGCCCAATCGACATTTGAACCCTAGATAAACTCTGGTCTTGCTCAAGGACTTATCAGGAGTACGCGGGGCCAGAGTAACAGTATCATGGGCCGATTTATCCAAGTTTCAAGGAAGGCGGCTTATGAAGCCTGGATCTATCCTGACTATCTGTAAACCGTGCTCTCGCATGACAAGCCGCCATTTGAACCTTAACGAGCTTAGATCTTGGTCGAATACGCCGTAAGATTGATCGTTTAAGAGTTTGACGGGTCAATCGGGATTACCTGATGGAGTTGAAGCAGCTGGCTACAGGTAGGATGACCCGGAAAGGTTGTGTCCTCTTTGGTCGAATACGCCTATGTTTGGACAAACCTGGTCAAGAGGGTAGTAATGCTATGTTCTCTTTGGTCGAATACGCCTATGTTTGAACAGGAAGCCCCCAAGTGACATTGTCACAACTATGGCGTTGAGCCGATCAAGAGGGTACCGACAGCTATGTTCTCTTTGGTGAAATACACCTATGTTTGAATAGGAAGCCCCCAAGTGACCATATAACTTTTGGCATTGCGCCGATCAAGAGGGTACCGACAGCTATGCTCGATGAGCAGGAAGCCCCCAAGTGATCATATAAGTTTTGGCATTGCGCCGATCAAGAGGGTACCGATAGCTATGCTCGATGAGCAGGAAGCCCCCAAGTGATCATATAAAATAAGCCGGACTCGTTAGGGACCTATGTTTGAGTTGTGCCATGCATCTAACCCTCTTTGGTCCTTGAAGTTGGGCATCAAGCCTCTGAAATGAATATGTAAGATGATGATAAAGACTCAGCTTCGAGGAAGTGGAACGACAGAGGCCCTGAATTATCAGGGATGCCGGCTTTATTATACTGTTTATAATATATACATCATCGAACTATGTACATCATGAGAGCTGGTGGCTCAAGTGTAGTAGGGCCGAAGATGAGCTATATTCCACGGCCGATGGGTCTCTTCCTTCGACTTACGTGAATCCTTGTGTTCTCGAATGTCGATAAGATAATATGACCCATTATGCAGATTCTTGCTGACCACAAAAGGTCCTTCCCAGGGCGGAGAGAGCTTATGCAGGTTTGTTTGATCCTGGATGAGCCGGAGCACTAAGTCACCTTCCTGAAAGGTTCTGGTTTTGACCCGACGGCTGTGGTAACGACGTAGGTCTTACTGATAAATCGTCGAACGAGCCGCCGCGAGATCACGCTCCTCATCCAATCGGTCAAGTGCATCTTGATGTGCCTTTTCATTGTCAGCTTCCACGTAAGCCGCCACCCGGGGTGAATCGTGACGGATGTCACTAGGGAGAACCGCCTCTGCTCCATAAACCATGAAAAAAGGGGTGTAACCTGTAGATCTGTTGGGGGTCGTGTTGATGCTCCATAACACCGAAGGCAACTCCTCTACCCAACAGCCCGGCGTCCTTTGCAAAGGGACCATAAGCTGGGGCTTGATACCTCGCAAAATCTCTTGATTTGCTCGTTCTGCCTGACCATTAGACTGAGGGTGAGCCACAGATGAGACGTCAAGCCGGATATGCTCTCGTTGACAGAATTCTCTCATAGCACCTTTAGAAAGATTAGTGCCATTATCTGTTATAATGTTGTGTGGAAAGCCAAAATGGAAGATCACCTTCTTCATGAATTGAACCGCCGTTGCCGCATCACACTTACTAACCGGCTCCGCTGCAACCCACTTAGTGAACTTGTCAACCGCCACCAAAAGGTGGGTCTTCTTATCCTTGGACCTTTTGAAAGGCCCAACCATATCAAGCCCCCAAGTTGCAAACGGCCAAGTAATTGGAATCATCCTCAATTCTTGAGCCGGAACATGAGCTCGTCGTGAAAACTTTTGACAACCGTCACATTTATTGACCAAATCCTTAGCATCAGCATGAGTCGTCAACCAATAGAAACCGTGACGAAAAGCCTTGGCTACAAGAGATTTAGAACCGGCATGATGACCACAATCTCCTTCGTGAATCTCCCGTAGAATCTCACGGCCTTCTTCAGGAGAAACGCAACGCTGAAACGCCCCTGTGACGCTGCAATGGTGCAATTCCCCATTGACAATTGTCATTGACTTAGACCGCCGGGTTATCTGTCTGGCCAAAATCTCATCCTCTGGCAACTCACCCCCGGTCATGTAAGCCAAATACGAAACTATCCAATCTGGAATAGCATGAAGATCCGCCACCAATTGTGCTTCTGGGTCAGGGACAGCCAGATCCTCCTCCGTAGGTAATTTTACAGAAGGGTTAAGCAAAACATCTAGGAACGTGTTAGGCGGCACCGGCTTACGCTGAGACCCCAAACGACTTAAAGTATCAGCCGCCTCATTCTTCCTGCGATCAATATGCTCAACTTGAGAACCCTTGAAATGACCCACAATGGCCTCAACCTCTCGGCAATAAGCCGCCATGAGCGGATCTTTAGAGTCCCAAGTACCAGAAACTTGCTGAGCCACCAGATCAGAATCACCAAAACACCTCACCCGGCTTAAACTCATCTCTTTAGCCATCCGAAGACCATGGAGCAGGGCCTCATACTCAGTTGCATTGTTAGTGCAAGGGAACATCAGCCGGAGAACACAAGAAAATTTATCACCTCGTGGGGAAGTCAAGACAACTCCAGCCCCCGAGCCCTCCAACTGTCTGGATCCATCAATGTGAATAGTCCAATATGTGTTATCCGGCTTTTCCTCAGGTGCCTGTAACTCTGTCCAATCATTGATGAAATCCACACGTGCTTGAGACTTGATGGCTGTGCGTGGCACATACTTTAAACCATGAGGTCCAAGCTCAATGGCACATTTAGCAACCCGGCCCGTGGCTTCCCTGTTTTGGATGATGTCTCCTAAAGGAGCAGAACTAACCACAGTGATAGGATGACCCTGAAAATATTGCTTAAGCTTCCGGCTTGCCATGAAAACCCCATATACAAGCTTCTGCCAGTGTGGATATCTCTATTTGGACTCGATAAGCACCTCACTGATGTAGTAAACCGGCCGTCAAACCGGGTACTCCTTGCCTGCCTCTTTCCTTTCCACCATGATGGCCACACTGACAGCCCGGCTATTAGCAGCCACATATAACAACAGAGGCTCTTTATCAACAGGGGCAGCCAGCACTGGCGGCTCAGCCAACTTTTTCTTCAGATCCTCAAATGCCTGGTCAGCAGCATCACTCCAAACAAAGTGATCCGTCTTCTTCATCATCTGATAAAGGGGAATAGCCTTCTCACCCAGCCGGCTTATGAACCGGCTCAAGGCCGCAATACGACCCGCCAGACACTGAACATCATTAACACACGCTGGCTTAGCCAGCAAAGTAATGGCCTTGATCTTCTCCGGGTTAGCTTCAATCCCTCTGTTGGAAACCAGAAAGCCCAAGAGCTTGCCTGCTGGCACACCAAAGACACATTTAGCCGGCTTAAGCATCATCTTGTAGACCCGGAGATTGTCAAACGTCTCCTTCAAATCATCAATCAGGGTCTCCTTGTTTCTTGACTTCACCACAATGTCATCTATATAAGCATGAACATTGCGCCCAATCTGACTGTGAAGGCAATTTTGCACACATCGCTGATAAGTCGCCTGGGCACTCTTGAGCCCAAAAGGCATAGACACATAGCAGAAGGCTCCAAATGGAGTAATGAAAGTTGTATTCTCCTGGTCCTTAACCGCCATCTTGATCTGATGATAACCAGAATAAGCATCCAAAAAACTCAAACACTCACAACCCGCCGTAGAATCAATGATTTGATCAATACGAGGGAGAGCAAACGGATCAGCCGGACAAGCCTTGTTCAAGTCCGTGTAATCCACACACATCCGCCAAGTGCCATTCTTCTTGAGTACCAGCACCGGGTTAGCCTACCACTCAGGATGGAAAACTTCAACGATAAACCCGGCCGCCAAGAGCCGGGCCACTTCCACACCGATGGCCTTCCGCCTCTCCTCATTAAATCGGCGAAGAAACTACTTGACCGGCTTAAACTTCGGATCAATATTAAGTGTGTGATCAGCGAGTTCCCTCGGTACACCCGGCATGTCTGAAGGCTTCCATGCAAAGATGTCCCGGTTCTCACGGATGAACTTGATGAGCGCGCTTTCCTATTTCGGATCCAAATTAGTGCTGATGCTGAACTGCTTCGATGAATCGCTAGGGACGAAGTCAACCATTTTGGTATCGTCCGCCGACTTAAACTTGAGCGGCGGATCATGCTCTGTGGTCGGCTTTTTCAAGGACGTCATGTCTGCCGGGTCAACATTATCCTTGTAAAATTTCAACTCCTCCGCTGCACAAACTGATTCAGCATAAGCCGCATCACCTTCTTCACACTCCAGGGCCACCTTGCGACTCCCATGCACTGTGATGGTGCCCTTGTAAAGAGAGATGCTAGAGGCCGCGTGCCGCGTGGTCAGCCGCTGGATGAGGCCGAGCTCTACGGGACGGATGAGCATGGAGTTCAGGACGTCGATGACGAGGGTGAAAAGCATCGTGGAAATCGGGTTGCCCTGGCGAAGGCCGCAGGCGTGGTCAATCGGGGGGCCCGGGTGGCCGTTGAGCATGACTCGGGTGGAGGCGATGGATAGAAGTATCGATATCCAGTCGCGCCAATGTTGGCCAAATCCAAGGTGCTGCAGAGTCTCGAGGAGGAAGGGCCATGAAAAGCTGTTGAGCTTCAGAAGCATGCGGGGCACCTTGAGGTTGTGGAGGAGACGCGTCGTCTGCTGGACAAGCAGGAAGTTGTCGTGAATACATCCGCCGGCGATGAAAGCGCTCTGGTTAGTCAAAACCATGTTCCCAAGCCGAGGAGCGAGCCGCAGGGACAACACCTTTGCAAAGAGTTTTGCAATGAGGTGGATGAGGCTGATGGGGCGATAGTCGGATAGGGCAGCGGCGTCCGACCGCTTGGATGGGAGAGTGAGGAGCGCTTCATTTAGCTTTTGGAACCCACGCCCATTGGCGGTATAGAGCTTATCGAAAGCCTCGCAGATGTCGTGCTTGATGATATCCCAGGAGGCACGGAGAAACTTGGTCGTGAATCCATCCGGGCCGGGAGCCTTTCCGGTCGGTAGGCTTTTAATGGCTCGCCAAATCTCGTCCTCCGTGAAAGGCGCTTCGAAGTCAGATAGGTCGAATGGTGCCGTGCGCAGGAAGGACTGGTCCAGGGAGAAGGTGCGCTCTTCCGATGAGCCAAGGATGCCGAAGAAGTAGTTGAATGCTGCTTCGGCCATGGCAGCGTGCTCAGTGACCAGATGATCGTCCACGCGGAGGGAGGAGATCAGGTTACGCTATTTCTGGCGTGAGGCATGCACGCTGAGGTAGGATAGCGAGGAGTCCCGGAGCCAAGA
The DNA here is from genome assembly GCF_018294505.1 of Triticum aestivum. Taxonomy (NCBI): domain Eukaryota; kingdom Viridiplantae; phylum Streptophyta; class Magnoliopsida; order Poales; family Poaceae; genus Triticum; species Triticum aestivum. The sequence goes on from NC_057802.1 coordinate 605,860,332, forward strand.
TAGGCACGATCGCTGGCGCTTGATGGAGCGCTCGAGGGAAGCCAGCCCCAGGTATGCGCCCTTGAGCTTGCGCCTGAGCCACACCTCGGGCTGAGAGAGCGGACGGAAGTCTTGGCGGCATTGAGGCCGGCAATCAGTTCCCGCGCAACCTGCAACTGCAGCGAGACGCCGCCGTTGGTGCGCGTGCTCCAACGCTGGAGGTGCCACGCAGTGGCCTTAAGGCGAGCCACAATACGCCGGAAGGGATCCGCCTCCGGGGGAGTCGAGTTCCAGGCCTCCGGGACCATGTCGTGAAATCCGTCGAGCTTCGTCCAGAAACGCTCATAGTGGAATCGGCGCGCCCCTACGGGATGGACAGCGCAATCAACAACCAACGAGCAGTGGTCGGACGCCGCGGAGGAGAGACAATGGAGAAGGAAATGTGGGTGGGCAATCTCCCATCCGGACGTGCAAAGAATCCGATCATTCCGCACGAGGGTAGGCGTGTCACGCTCACTAGACCAAGTGTAGCGGCGCCCATGCAAGTACATATCTCGGAACTCCTCATCTGCAATGAAGCACCGGAATCTGCTCATGACGCGATGGTTCAGGTTCGGGTATTCTTGTCGGCAGCCAAAGTGATCATGTTGAAGTCACCGCCAAGGAGCTAGGGCCCAATGCGTGACTCGTGGAGGTCGGCAAGGAAGTCGAGCTTGGCCTCATCATCTTGGGGGCCGTATACGCCGGTGAGCCACCAATGGCCGGCGCCACCGACGGGGGAGACCAGAGCAGTGATATGGTGCTCGCCAATATAGGGGTTGGAGAGGGAGACATGGGATCTGCGCCATGCAAGAAGCACTCCACCACGTGTGCTGGTGGCGGGGAGGAAGAAGAAGTCCTCAAATAAGGTGCCTAGGGTATCAAGGACGATTGAGTCCGTGACATGAGCAAGTTTTGTCTCCTGCAAGCACACGATGGTGGGGGTAGCAACAGAGATCGCTGCGGACGGCCGTACGTTTGGCACCGGAATTGAGGCCGCGAACATTCCAAAAGATGATCGTAGGGTTGCAATCCATTAACAAAGTAAGGGGGCATTGAGAGACAGAGAGCAAGCTAGCTAAGCCTTGACCACGTCCTCCGCCAAAGGCTTCTCGAAAAGGAGAGCGTACTTGTCTAGCATCTCGCGCGGGATGGGCACGTTGTCATCTTTGATCAGCCCGAGGCGGCGCAGCAAAACCCGCTTCGCTTTCATCTCGGAGTCAAGGCCCTGGTCAGCTTTGGCAATTCTAAAACTCCGGCGAGGTGTGAAGTCGGCAGGCGGCTCACGACGACGGTGCCGCGGCGGTGCAGCGAGGATAGGCTGGGAACGGACGGAGAGCACGTCCACGAACGCAGCCAGGGAGTGGGTGCTGCCATCTGTATCTGCAAGCGCGGCGGAGGAGGGAGCGGCACTAGGTGGAGGTGAGCAGGCCGACGTGCAAATGAAATCATCCGCGGCAGGCGAACGGTCATGCATGGGCGTGTCACCTGATGGTGGGCCACCGCCAGCCAATGGGGCGACTAGAGCGCGCGGGCGGCCAGCGGGGCCCGACGAAGCAGCAGCGTCGACCTGTGCGAGACCAGGAGGATTTGCAGGGGGATCGGGGTTCGTGTCGGGCTCGGTCGCTGGTTGGTCAAGCATCGGATTCAAGGCCGCGGTCGTATCGTGGGTGGGCCCGAGGGAAGATACGGCCTCATGATGGATGTCGGCAGCCACCCGTTGGGCAGGAAGCTCGAGCAGCAGGATCGGCTCGTCAGGCGCGGTTGGAGCGACATGCATGGGTAAGGGCACGGGATCAGCGCATGCGGTTGGAGCGATGTGCATGGACGGGGCCACGGGATCAGCGCAAGCTCTGGAAGGCTGGCAGCAGCCTAGGGGTGAGGGAGGTGCCACTACCTCCGCGTTGTTCAAATCCGAGGCGGGCCCAGGCACAAGGGCGGACAATCCAGGCTCGGCAGCTGGCGGCAGGACACGCGCAATGGGCGACTCGTGGTGGGCCAAGGCCAGCACCGATTCGGTAGGTGCGCCCAATCGCAGGCGAGCGGAGACCCGCGTGACATCAGCCACGGCGCCGGGGTGGGCCCCAAGGATGCCAGCCCAGGACCGGCATGGCGGGGGCGCATGAGCCTGACGGCGGCCTCGTCGGCGGCCACGCCCGTCGCCCGGCGGGCGAGCCGCGCTGCCGCTAGCTAGGGGGGACACGTGGTGCTGCGGCCAGCGAGGGGGGAGTGGCGGGGAGCCAGGCGCGCGGCCAGGTTCATCAGACTCCGGCGGCGGGGGTGGCAGTGGCAGCGGTCGGCGGAAGTCGACGCACTCCGCGACGTGAATGTGAACAGGGAACCGGGCAAGGCCCTGGGTGAGCCGCTCCACGCGGTCAGGGTTAGCTTCAGGCAGCACCGCATCATCATCAGGGAGGAGGAGCTCGGCGGTGCGCGGGATGGCGTCGGGATTGATCTCCATGCAGTGAGCTTCAAGACAGACATGTCAGACATGTTTTGCGTCTTGGGAGCGAGGTTCTCCACCTTGCAGAAAGGCAAGAGCAGGATCTCGGCGGAGGAGTGTAGCCACGCATGGTCGGGGATGCCGTAGAGCTCGAGGGATAGGAAGAAGCGCGCGGACACCGGCTCGGAACCAGCCGTGCGGCCCCATGGGTGAAATATGAGGTGGAAGCGCCGCGTGCGCTCGCAGCCCGCGAGAGCGACACAATGGCGCATCACGGGGTCGGGGTACCTGACCAGGAAATCCTCGGGCGCGTGCCGGTGGACCGAGAAGTCGACCGCGGTGAGCCCGAACTGGGAGCAGAGGACGGCGGCGACCTCGTCGCCAGACACGCCCGTGCGGTAGCCGGCCACGGTGACGAGGAGGGCGCGCTTCACGGCGATGACCTCGGCAGACCGCGGCATGTAGCAGATTGCGGCCGGCGGACGACGCGCCAGGTGACTGTGTCCTGGACTAGGGGGTACTCACCACGTCGTCTCCCAATCAGTTAGATTGGGCCAAGGACCCCCTTGGCCGTATACTCATGGGCCAGTTCGGACAGCCGATGACATGCATGAGGAAGATTCCACAAGACTTGGTGATCAAGACAAGGACTCCTCTCCACCGGCGTATTCGACTAGGACTCTTGTTATCCTAGGCCTCTGGTGATTATATAAACCGAGGCTAGGCTAGTTGATAGATATATGCTAGATCATTATGACATTACTCATCATACCTCTAGGGTTTAGACCACATGATCTCGAGGTAGATCAACTCTTGTAACCATATATTCATCAAGATCAATCAAGCAGGAAGTAGGGTCTTACCTCGATAGAGAGAGCCCGAACCGGGGTAAACATCGTGTCCCCTGTCTCCTGTTACCCATCGATCCATGACACACATCTCGGGACCCCCTACCCGAGATCTGCCGGTTTTGACACCGACAATGGTGCTTTCATTGAGAGTTCCGCTGTGTGATCGGCAAAGGATCAATGGCTCGCCCGCAGATCAACTGCGACGTCGGCATCTTCGTCGCCGGCTTAACTGGTCACCTTGGCTTGACCGAGGACCGTAACCTGCCTCCGGTCGTCATGTTCGGACGATGACCTTCATCAACATCAACTCCGATCTCTCTCAAGATCATGGAGGAATCATCCATGGAGCCCGGGGGCTCAACGTCAACATTGCCCCCGTGTGACCGTGCTATTTTTCTGGACATCAAACTTGTGTCTGTTGTCACCACCTCCTCGAGCATCGCTTTGACGATTCCTTTGGTGAAATTGTGCGGAATTAAGTCTACAGCAACCATGCAAAATTTCGTCGAGTTCCGATGGAGGAATCTCCGGCAATCTACGATATACCGGAGCCCTGTCAAATCTGAACGGGAATCCGGACGAGTTTAGGGCGTGGTCTCCAAAGCCCGGCTCGGAGGTCCTTTGGAAGATCCAACCGTTCATCTGCTGCGGAATTCCCATATCTACCACCCCTCCAAATTTCACCTCGATCCGATGGTTCAGACTCCGGGAACCTTCCGATGAGTGGACCAAATTTAGGATCTGTTTTCTGCGCGAATACGAATACGAATCCGACCCGAGTTCATGTTTCTTCATGAACGGGATATTGGACAACCTTTTTGAAGGAATTTTTTTTCTAAAGTATTGTGCGTTGTTTTTAAACACGTGCCCATAAAACTTTAAGCCTCCTCTAAGGTAATCTTCACCATCACGCTGGTGTCAAACCAGTCCGACAATATTGCTCCACGCGTGCCGACCTGCGCTAGACACGTCGTCGCTTTGTTGAGCCGAACTCAACGTCTTCGAATCCTCATCTCGTCGAGCCGAACAAGAGTTCAGAATCGCCAATGATAAATCATCACCAACATCGCCGCCCCACGGATTACACGGAGCGGGCACACCGGCATCACCGCATGGTCACTTCATCAAGCTGGCATTGACCGCGTCACAAGTTATGACCTGCGTCGGCATCGCCGCACAGTTGCTTCTTCAAGTCGATGTCCATCACGCCGAACTGCTTCAACGCCTCGGCTGACATGGCAGCTGCAACGTCTCCTTACCGACCTGCTGCGTCACCTCGTCTGGACCAGGGGCTTCACCATATCTTCATCAAACCTACTCCGGTGACTTCGGCGGCACCAGCCGACCTGCTTCGACTCATCGGCTGACATGGAGGCTTCGACTCATCGGCTGACGTGTTCGGTTGCCTCGGGGACTTCGACATCGCCGAGAGAACTCTACCTCATCGAGTGTTCGACGCACAGGCCATATTTCTTTTATTACTCATCTTGCATAAATTATTTATTATGCTATGAATTTTTTTAATTTATTACTGCTATCTCCGGCATGCACTATTTTCTGTGCACAGGTAAATGATCCGGGTTGGGCAGCGCTGTCACCTCGGCGTACCGACATACCACGTCACCTTGGCTAGACCGGGGGCTTCGTCGTCACTTCATTAACCCACGCTGGGTATTTCAACGTCACGCTGCCGGCCTGCATTGGCCGTGCTATGTCACCACTTCGGAGTGCCGAGCTCTTCGCCCCGCCACCTCGGGACCGGCTTGGGGGATGGAATCTTGTCCCGCATCAAGCTCGGCCTCGTCGTCAATGTCGAACGCATTAACCAACTAAGTCGCTTTCCTGCTCAAAAACTTTCAGTTTTAAATTTTGTTCGGTTCGACCAAACATTATACTTTTTTGGCAAAAAGTTGTTTGTGAAAAACTTCCTTGTCAAAACTTTGTTTGTGACACACAAATTCAAATACCCCGTTTACTTGGGGACTTCCTTTATGAAGCCTTTCCTCTTGCAAGTGATTATACTTGTATGGCTTCGTTCCTTGTTCGTGTATTACGCCACAATATGCACCATATTGACTTAAGTGTTCCGCAAGCTGGGTTGCCTTGCTCCTGTGTTTACCCCTACGTTCCCGATTGTTCGGCTAGGAAGTAAAGGGAGCACCTCTGCGATTGTCACGATCGGGTCATCCGACCTCGGACCTCAGACTGGGTGAAGCCGAAAGCTAGCGCTCTTATTGTTTTCAATCATGGTCGGCACACAATGGAACTCATGAATACAAAAAATCTATTGCACAAGCCTCATAGTAACAATGATCAACCGAAGAAAGGTATCGGTGGAGGTACTATTTTCTTCGAAGATGCTTCTTACACTTCGTCAGTAATATAGCATAAGTTCCCTGAGCGCGCTTTGTCTGTTACAGCCTTATGGCCTGATTGCCTGGTTACCGGAAACACCGTCGATATTCTCGACAGGTGGAGTACATAACACTTTTCGGCCCTTGGCCAAAGAGGGAGAAGCCGACGGTCGGTTAAGACGCATTTAAAGTTCGGGTGATGTGACACCCCCGATTCAATCGTACACTAATCATACACGCAAACGTGTACGATCAAGATCAGGGACTCATGGGAAGATATCACAACACAACTCTAAAATTAAAATAAGTCATACAAGCATCATAATACAAGCCAGGGGCTCGAGGGCTCGAATACAAGTGCTCGATCATAGACGAGTCAGCGGAAGCAACAATATCTGAGTACAAACATAAGTTAAACAAGTTTGCCTTAAGAAGGCTAGCACAAACTGGGAAACAGATCGAAAGAGGCGCAGGCCTCCTGCCTGGGATCCTCCTAAACTACTCCTGGTCGTCGTCAGCGGCCTGCACGTAGTAGTAGGCACCTCCAGTGTAGTAAGAGTCGTCGTCGACGGTGGCGTCTGACTCCTGGGCTCCAGCATCTGGTTGCGACAACCAGGTAGAAGGGAAAAGAGGGAAAAGAGGAAGAAAAGCAACCGTGAGTACTCATCCAAAGTACTCGCAAGCAAGGATCTACACTACATATGCATGGGTATATGTGTAAAGAGGCAATATCGGTGGACTGAACTACAGAATGCCAGAATAAGAGGGGGATAGCTAGTCCTGTCGAAGACTACGCTTCTGGCAGCCTCCATCTTGCAGCATGTAGAAGAAAGTAGATGGTAAGTTCACCAAGTAGCATCGCATAGCATAATCCTACCTGGCGATCCTCTCCTCGTCGCCCTGCTAGAGAGCGATCACCGGGTTGTATCTGGCACTTGGAAGGGTGTGTTTTATTAAGTATCCGGTTCTAGTTGTCATAAGGTCAAGGTACAACTCCAAGTCGTCCTGTTACCGAAGATCACGGCTATTCGAATAGATAAACTTCCCTGCAGGGGTGCACCACATAACCCAACACGTTCGATCCCATTTGGCCGGACACACTTTCCTGGGTCATGCCCTGCCTCGGAAGATCAACACGTCGCAGCCCCACCTAGGCACAACAGAGAGGTCAGCACGCCGGTCTAAATCCTATGGCGCAGGGGTTTGGGCCCATCGCCCATTGCACACCTGCACGTTGCGTGGGCGGCCGGAAGCAGACCTAGCCTAGCAGGCGTTCCAGTCCAATCCGGGGCGCGCCGCTCAATCGCTGACGTCACGAAGGCTTCGGCTGATACCACGACGCCGAGTGCCCATAACTGTTCCCGCGTAGTTGGTTAGTGTGTATAGGCCAGTGGCCAGACTCAGATCAAATACCAAGATCTCGTTAAGCGTGTTATTATGAAGTAACCGCGAACGCCGACCAGGGCCACGCCCACCTCTCGCCTAGGTGGCCTCAACCTGCCCTGTCGCTCCGCCACAAAGTAACAGTCGGGGGCCGTCGGGAACCCAGGCCCACCTCTATCGGGATGGAGCCACCTGCCCCTTCAGCCCCCATCTCTGAACAGTATCATAAGTAATGTAACAGTATAAAGTATATAGCATATGCTCGAGATCACCTCCCGAAGTGATCATGGCCCAGTAGTATAGCATGGCAGACGGACAAGAGTGTAGGGCCACTGATGGAACACTAGCATCCTATTCTAAGCAGTAGGATAGCATGTAAGGGTAACAACTGTAGCAACAATGACAGGCTATGCAACAGAATAGGATTAACCGAAAGCAGTAACATGCTACACTACTCTAATGCAAGTAGTATAGAGAAGAATAGGCGATATCTGGTGATCAAGGGGGGGCTTGCCTGGTTGCTCTGGCAAGAAGGAGGGATCGTCCACAACGTAGTCGATCGGGGCACCGGCAGCGGCGTCAGTCTTGTAGTCTACCGGAGAGAAGAGGGGGAAGAAACAATGAATACAATGCAAACAGATGCATAACGATGCATGACATGTCAAGTAACGGTGCTAGGAGTGCCCTAATGCGATAGGAGGTGATACCGACGAAGGGGGGAAACATCCGGGAAAGTATCCCCGGTGTTTCACGTTTTTGAACAGATGAACCGGAGGGGGGAAGTTGCGTGTTTGCTATGCTAGGGATGTGTGGCGGGCGAACTGGCTACGTATCCGGATTTGTCTCGTTGTTTTGAGCAACTTTCATGTACAAAGTTTTTCCATCCGAGTTACGGATTATTCTACATTAATTTTTAAAGTTTTATATGATTTTCTAGAATTTCTGGAATTAATTGAAATTCAAAAAATAAAGAATAAATTGCTACGTGCACACACAAAGTGTACACTGCAGAGCAGCACAAAGGCTGACAGTGGGTCCCAGTTGGCTGAGTCAGCAAGTACAGTCAGCAGTTGACCAGTCAATGTTGACTGGTCAACAGGGTCAGCGGGGCCCGCATGTCATTGACTCATATTTTTTAACAGGGTTTTGTTTTAATTTAATTTATCCTAATTAGTAGGTGGGGCCCTGCTGTTAGTGTCTATTAGAGGTTAGCTAGTTTGAATAATTAGATTAGTTCCTAATCTAATCTGCTGGGGGCCACGTGTCGGTTGCACGTGCCAGCCACTGTGTGGTTGTGCTCACGCACGAGCACCCCCTAAGGCGGGGAGCCGTCGGTTGGCGAACATGGCCTCCGGCCACGGCGGAGCGGCTCCGGGGAACCATGGCGGAGGGGCTCCGGGAACTACGAGAGCAGCGGCGGCTGGAGTCATCGCAGGCGAGGCCAGCGGCAGGGGCGTGCGGTAGGGGCGACCAGCAGAGGCGGCGGCGCACGCAGGAGGGCGGCGAGCGCCGCGGCGGGGACGAACAGGCGTGCACTAGGTCGCGGCTGGGCAAGCAGGCGTGACAACGGGCGCGGTCGGTCACGACTAGAGGCCCGTGAGCGCGGCCAGGGAGCGTGGCGGGTGCAGCGGTCGACCAAAGCGCGGGCGATGTGTGTGGGCTAGGAAAACAGCGAGGGGAAGGAACTCACCCCCGATGCAGGGGTACGGGCAGCGAGGGTCGGTGGAGCACGTCGGGGAGGAGATGAGGAGGTCCGGTGGGGAGGTCCGGCGACGGCGAGGCCTTCGGGCGGTAGTGGTGGCGCACGGCGACGACGAGCGGGTGCGGCCCTGTGATGAGGGGACGACGGAGAGGAGATGAGGACAGGGCGGTCCGGCGGGCGGCGCCGGCAAACGGTGAGGCGGCGGGGACGTGCCGGGGCATCGGGCGACCAGGGCGTCGGGTGCCCTGATCCCGATCCAGAATGGGGAGTGGGAGAGGTCGTGGGGGGATCGTGGGGGAAGTGGGGAGGGGCCGCTAGGGTTCGGTCGCCCCAAGGGTGTTGTAGGCGCCGGCCAGGCCGGCCTGGTTGGCCTAGAGGCCAGCTGGGCCGTGGCCCGGTGGGGGGGGGGTCTCTTTTTACCTTTTTTTGTTATTTTCTTTTTTCCTTTTCTTTTTATTTATACTTTTCTATTTTCTTTTGTTTTAGCTACTGTTTTCTATTTATTTTAGCTGCCAAATGATTTTTGTTAACTATGAAACTTTGCACATAATTTCTATTCAACACTATAAGGTTGCACAAAAAGTTTGAGGCCAATTGGAACCGTTCAAATTTGTAGTTGAATTAAATTGCCTTTGTTTAATCTTGTTATTCCACTAAATGAATTCCAGGGGCAATTTGGGAAACCAAACGAGGTTGGTTCCAACATGTTCATTACTTAGTGAATATTTGCCACCCATCAAACATTTTTACTTGACAATTTGAAGAAATATTATTTTGACTTTATTTTAAATTTTGAATTTGAACTCGGTTCGGATCAAAGTGAGGATTAGCAACTTTACTATGATGGCATGACATCATTAGGCAGGAGATTACTGTAGCATGATTCTCGAGGTGTTACAGGTGAGCACAGATATGATATTAGTACTTCGGTACATACAATCATTATACATAAAATTCTTTTACCCAAGTCACTTGGGGGCTCTTAAATTAGTATGAGCTGTTTTATAATAAGTGTTCTTCTTCTTAGTCGTTGCAAAGCCTTTTTCTATCACTCCTGTTTTCGGCATGAGTGTGTGGTCAATAGCCGGGGAGCCTAATTTCTCTCTCAAAGCCGCTAGAATTTATTTTGCTAAACTGGCCTAACGAGAAGTACTCCGCCTTCGGGATAGGAGGTTGAAGCCGCAGGCTGACTCGCTTGAAGTCTCGATATAGGATGTGTCATGTTAAAGCACGATAGAAGCACAATTTTTTTTCTTCTAAGACCAATTTTCGATTTGGCACCGAACACTTCATCTAGTTCGGACGTCCAGTTTTTACTGAAGTTTTTTGGTTTTCCAAGCCTATGGCACTTTTAAACTATTTCTGTGTTTCCAACATTAGTCTCGCAGTGCAACGCCGGACACCTTTAGAGATTCGGCAAAAACATTCTCGGATATTGCTATATATGCATTGGTTTTGAATTGTGTCTTCGGTCAATAGTTGGGTTGCCCGGCTCCTGTGCTTGCCTCCTACGTTCCACTTTGTTCGGCTAGGTGTGCAAAGGAAGAACCACTGCGATTGTGCTTCCAGCTCGCATGGTTAAGCACCTCAGTGGAGAAAGCCGAAAACTGACTGTCACAATAAGCGTAAACTGGTCAGCGATCCGATGATTGTGTTAAATGACGGGCCGTTCATAACATTGGCCGAAGTGTTTACGGCTTGACCTAGGCTGTCGCCGAACACTAACCGGGGGCTAGTAACTGGCCTCCCAACTTTAAACTCCTATGACTAAGTGAAAATTATAAAGCCCGCATATCTGATTGCCTCGTTTCCGCTAACACAACCGCCTTCGCGCACCGAGACGTCGGCTAAGGGTTGTCTTGTTATGGCGGAAACACCCTGCGTAGTATCTACAAAGGGGGTGGAAGCCGACGATGTGCCACTTTCAACTGATAAACGGTCACAATGGAGTCAAAATAAACATATCATCAGCATTTGTATTCAGTATACAAGCGCTGCCTTCCGTAATTATCGTTATAAAGCCATAAATATGCATCAATTTGACTTAAGATTTCGGCCAAGCTGGGTTGCCTGGCTCCTGTGATTACCCCTACGTTCCCGATTGTTCGGCTAGGTGGTAAAGGGAGCACCTCTGTGATTGTTACTACCGGGTCATCCGAGTTAGTACCTCAGACTGGGTGAAGCCGAAAGCTAGCAATCTTAAAGGATCACATTAGTCGGCAACAACGGAAGTAAAAAATTTGGTTCATTAATACCATAGAGTTCGGGAACTTCCGCCGAACTAAATCCTCAATATTTTCCTCCCACATTGATTGGAGGTGAGTTTTCATGATCATGATAAGCATGACGACTCAAAGAAAGGAACCGATAGCGGGACTATTTTCTTTGGAAGATGTTTCTTACGTTAAAACGTAATATAACATATCTCTCCGTGTACCTTTGTTTATAAAACCGTATGACCGGGTTGCCTTGTTTTCCGTAAAACTTTGCCCTTGTAATGGCTTTATAAAGTAGGACAAACACTCCCCAGTTACTGGCCGAGGAGGTTGAAGCCGATGGTTGGTCAACAAAGTTTTGTACAATGCGGATCTGAGCATTAATGATGTAAAGTACTTGGATACATAGAATCATTACACATAATTTGTGATTATACTTCGGATATCGATCCTTAATTCGGCCACCCGTGCCCACATTAAGGCTCGGGGGCTACTGGGCTTCGCGCTCATTATTTATAAATATTAAAGGGGCACATCGATCCCCTGATCTAGTGTTGCCACCTGACCAGTGTCTCGGGGGCTACTGCATTGCATATTCAATGCAGAAAATTTTAAGTGCAATACAGTTTCCGAGAAGATTATGATCCTCGGGTTGGTCGGCCGCACCCAACCTGAGTCTCGAGGACTGAGCATGCCGCTTTTTGTGTCTCGATGTATTCTGCCGAGCTAGGACTTGATCCTCAGGTTGATTTTGCGAATCAACCTGAGTCTCAGGGGCTACTGGGATCAGCGGTCTTATGTCATCCTTCAGGTGCATCTCGGGTTTTAGACCGACACACACACCTTGAGGGCTACTGGCTATATATCTCGGCAGAGAATAAATTGCACCAATCAAAAAATTAGCCCGCAGTCGGGGTGGTGCACCACCTCGGAAGCAGTCTGGCATAAAACTCGGGCGCCAGTGGCTGGCTCCATAGAGGGCATTTCCGGCATTAAGCTCGGCCAAACTCCTTCAACTTTTTTACCAAGGTGTTCTATGACACCTCAGATGAAGTCCAGCGTTGGATCTCGGATACAGTCCGGCGATGGAGCTCGGATACAGTCCGGTGTTGGTGCTCGGCTGCAAAAGATACCTCGAATACAGTCCGGCGTTGGAGCTCGGATGCAAGAGGACGGCGCCGCACGGGAACAACTTCAAACCCGAGGTGTGGCGTAAAAAATAACAAGGCATTGATAAAGGCCGATAACTTAAAGGGGCTCCTCGGATACCCGACATGTAAACTCTCCGGATTCACTTCGGCGATCCTCAAGATCGAAGATGAGATGATTTGTTGAACCAGTTTTCAAGACCGACGACCGAAGATGAAGAACAGTTCGGAAGAATCGAGGAGCGTCCCCAACTTGAAGACCGGTTCAGGGGGCTACTGACGGTGTCCTGGACTAGGGGGTACTCACCACGTCGTCTCCCGATCAGTTAGATTGGGCCGAGGACCCCCATGGCCGTATACTCATGGGCCAGTTCGGACAGCCGATGACATGCATGAGGAAGATTCCACAAGACTTGGTGATCAAGACAAGGACTCCTCCCCACCGGCGTATTCGACTAGGACTCTTGTTATCCTAGGCCTCTGGTGCATTATATAAACCGAGGCTAGGCTAGTTGATAGATATATGCTAGATCATTATGACATTACTCATCATACCTCTAGGGTTTAGACCACAACATATGATCTCGAAGTAGATCAACTGTTGTAACCATATATTCATCAAGATCAATCAAGCAGGAAGTAGGGTATTACCTCGATAGAGAAAGCCCGAACCTGGGTAAACATCGTGTCCCCTCTCTCCTGTTACCCATCGATCCATGACACACAGCTCGGGACCCCCTACCCGAGATCTGCCGGTTTTGACACCGACACCAGGTGCCCAGAAAATGGGTGGCCTGGGAGGAGGCAGAGGCCACCGGTGACACCGAGCACAAGGGAGCCGCCGGCCCGGAGGACACGGGCGTCGGCAGGCTCGAGGAGGAGCGGGTACCGGCCGTGGTGCCGGCGAGGGAGGAGCCGGAGGTAGGCGCGGAGGCCAGGCCGAAAGCCCGGAGGACACGGGTGTGCGCAGCCCCGACGAGGTGCGGGTGGTGGCCGCGGAGCCAGCACCGGGAACACCAGATGGGAGCGATGCAGTAGGGAGGGAGAGAGCCGAATTGCCCGAAGATACATGGCGCCGCTGCGGGGGCGGGACGGACCCGCCGGACGAAGAGGAGGCAGACGAGAGGCGGGCGGTGCACTCCTTGGCCTTATGCCCGAAGAACCGGCAGCGCGCGTAGCGGATGTCGCGCCGACACTCGGAGCACGGATGCTCGGTGCCGAAGCAGTGGGAACACTCCCCCTCGTGGAGCCAAGACGGCCGCTGGCAGGATGGCTCGCCGGTGCCGCGGCGCAGGCGACGGGGAGGGGCGCGCGAGCGCAGGCACTTCTTGCCCTGGGCTACCAGCCAGTCGTCGCCAGGGGTGGGCGCAACGTCCGTCCGGCAGATCTCAGAGAGGAGCGTGCGGCGGGCGACCGACGGCGAGGGCGCGGGGGCCAGGGACGTGGGCGACGGGAAGGAGGGCGACGCAGGCACGGGATGGGAGGAGGAGGCCGGCGAAGGCGCAGACGGCCGGCAAAGGGCTTGCCGGTAGGACATGGCCGAGTCCGCGGAGCCGCCCGAGGAGGGGCTCGACTCCAGCCAGCGGACCTCGCGTGAGCGCCCCACGGCGGGCGGCGGAGGGGAGGCCATGGAGGGTGGACAGCGGGGCCGAGTGGCCGACGCCAGGGAGGGTGGGCGCCGGGGCTGGAGTGGCCGCCGGCGAGCGCAGGAGCGTGGGAGGCTAGGAGCGTCCCCGACGTGTATAGCGAGACGTGCTACAGTGAACAACGACGACGTGGCGGCAATTCAGAATCTTTCACCCTTCTATCCGTCTCTTTCGGCTACTAATTGAGAATCCTTCTCTCTGTGCATACTGTACACGCTGCAATAAAGAAAACTACGTAAATAAATATGGAGCCCGTCGACTACAGTAGAACCGTCCAGGTGGGTGGAATGGGAACGCAAGCAACCCCACAAGTGCAGTGACCTACTTCCTTCATCCCATAATATATAAAAACGTTGTTGCAAGCTTTCTCATTCTCATTATATAAGAATGTTTCTTGCTTACAAAAATATTCTTATATTATGGGACCGAGAGAGTACTTAGTTATTTCATTTGTCCAGATTTATTAGGCCCATCATAATTTAGGTATAACTTTTACCATTTATATATATCTATCGACATATGGTTTATACATGCTATAAAAAATATATCATTGGATTTGTATTTGAAAGAGGATTCCCTCCATATGTTTTTATGGCATATAATTTATATTTTACTGGTTAACTTCATACAATGTTTGACACTAAATACAAGATACTAAATACAAGATGGCCGAATAAACCGGGACGAAGGACTAATTCAACTAACATCCTCGGAAGCACAATGTATATGTTCTCAATACATCCTTGGTGTAGCATTGTGCCCAAAGACGTTGTATCAGCCATCTTGGCCTCTTCTTTTACGAATATATGATGTGTATGCGTGTGCGTATTCTAGAAATTATAAACCCCCATATCACCCGACCCCGTGTGTTTTGCATGGATGTACAAGCCCGGTCGAGTCAAAAACTATTGCTCGAAAGGATGGCCACCAATCATATGAAGTCATGCTCGAAGAATCTGACAAAAAGAACTTGCATGATCCACATAAGATCGCTGCCTTGTGATTAAGTAGGGGGGTGGTTATATGTACCAGTATTACCACACCTAACTACTCTCTGAAATGGAAGTGTAAACAATTGCCAGGACGTGACGGCACATGATAATATCTGGATATGATCCGTGATTGAAAGATTCGTTTTGCCTCCGACTATGGAAATTTTGTTTGTTATTTGTGCGACCATATAAGTACATGGGGTACTAGTACTTTTCCAAATGTGTATAGCGAAACCGATCGGTCATGTATTCTCCGGAAATTTGGGACTGGGCATACTTAACTTACTTGGATTGAGACATAATTAACTTGGCATGCCAACATGATAATCTTTTCTTTGGATGCGAACATGATAATTTTTATGTGGCTTGGGGATACCGCATCTTGAGGATAGAGAGGCTAACGAATAACATAGCCGATGGCCATGGTCAAGCTTATAAATAGGACCATTCCTATATTCCGCAGCAAGACGCATGAGGCCTTGTACAATGAAAGGTGCTTAGCGGAGGTACTTAGAGAAATAAATCAGATTTTCCTTAAGCACCGGTGCTTATTTGTACGGATAGACGCTTAATTAAATGTCTCTCCTGTAGAAATAGGCACCGGTGCTTCAGAAAATCTCGGTTTATTTTTCTAAGCACCCCTCTAAGCATCTCTTCCATTGTACAAGGCCGGAGGCAACCACATATTAACTTTTGATCTACAGTTAAAGTCCATTCTAGGTTAGGTTTGTGGAACTTAAGCTACATACTAATTACTTCAGCTAACGTCCACAGAAGCACAATCTACAAGCAATTAGTACATCTCTAATTTAAACTCCCATGCCGCCTTACCGTACCCCGGCCCGTGTGTTTTGCATGGATGCACGCAAGCCCGATCAGCAGGTCAAAAACTATTGCGCGTACGTATGGAGCGCCACCAATGATATGAGGCCGGGTTGGAAACAATCTCACAAAAAAATAAAGCATGCATGATCGCTTGCTTGTGATTAACTAGTGGGGTGGTTATATATGGCACTATTACCACCTTTAAGTACTCTCTAAAATGGAAGTGTAAACAGTGTGAACAGTTGGCAGGAGCGTGACGGCACGTGATAATATCTAGATATGATCGATGATCGAAAGCATCTGACTTTGGAACTCCCGTTAGTTATTCGTACGACTATATACATGAGGCTGGTTCCTACATTGCTTTTTCCAACGTGCATAGCGGAGATCGGTCGATCATGTATTGTATTGAAGGATCTGGTTGGACATGGTAGGAGCCACGTCCAGAAATTTGGGACAGAAATATAATTAACTTGTTTGGATCAAGAAATATAATTAACTTCCTATTTTTATAATTTCCACCGGCCCTTTACCAGTTTCGGAATTAGAGAATTATCAAAAGGACAGTAGCCTACTTTCTGCTCCCACAAATAATCGGGCTATAATTGGGGTTTTGGATGTACTTCTCTTATGCTGAATGGTTCTGGATGTACTTCTTCAGCTGAGGCGTTCTGGATGCACAAATTCTTCCAGTGTGGTTTGAGATTTAGGCCAGCTAGGGTAATAAAATGTGCGATGATTAAATGCCCGTTCATCTTTGAAGTTTACAACTCTCATGTGTACGAAACCCAGCAGTACCTACCTCATATGAACTAGCTTTGTTGCAATGACCTACTGAAATGATGTACTCAGAATATACATATCAGCCAGCCAATTGTACTTATGTCACACTGTAATATGGATGTGAAGCTATATTCTGTTATGACAAACATCATATCAACCGTTGCTTACAAAGTTACAAAAAAATAAAAGAACCAGATGCATATTAGAAGGCCCACAAAATTTATCAACAATGTCACACTCCACAAACAATGGTCGAACCACGAATTCAGTGAAAAGAGTGCCACTCAAGATAGCACGCCACAGAGAACAAACAAGAACAGAGAAACGAATCATCAGCTGGTTGCCACAAAATTTCAGCATCCCATGTTCAATATTTACAAGAGGCAGAACTCACCCCTACTAATTGCATCGCGTTAACAGTAGCCTCAAGTTATCTTGACTTCCCATGACTACCCACCTACTCTTTACAAAAGTTGCCATGACCACCCACCTACTATTTACAAAAGTTGCCATGACTACCTATCTACCTACTATTCACAGTTTTTCCATGTCAAAGAAACATTGGTCATATCTAAGAATGTGCATGGCTAAGGAATGAATGACAGCAGAAGTTGAGATGATGTATGGGAAGAGGAGTCAGGTACAGATCCTATTTCTAGATTATAGGTAATTCTAGGGTCATTGCTAAGATACAGATATATATACTTGAAAAGGACGACAAGAATTTCACTTAGTAATTATGAAGCAGATTTCTTAAATTTGAAGTACTAGAGTACTCCTAAGATATCCAAGGATGCCACCATGCAAAGACTGGAAAAAAAAACGTGTACTGCTGTTCTGATTGAATACTATCAATCATGGCGAGTGGCAAAAGAGTATAAAAAGGATAATGTTGAAGTTTATCATAAAAAGGACAACAAGAATTTTATAGTTGGTATCTAAGGATGATATCGCCACCATGCACAACACTGGAAAAAAAAAAACGTGTGCTGCATGTTCTAATTAAAGGCAAGCTGGCAAAGGAGTATAAGGGCCCTTTCCCTTACTGGCAAAAGAGAGAATCAGCTATTAGCGCTGACATACAGAGCAAACAAGAACAGAGCAATCATCATCTGAGACCTGACTGCCAACAAAATCTCAGCATTCCTGTTCTCTATTTACGAATTCACCTAATGGCAAGCAGTAGCCGCAGGATAACTAGCAATACCTCCAAGCGATTGGAACTCAATAAGAAGAAATTATTTATAAAGAGTGGCCATGACTACCCACCCTACTTAGTATTCACAGTTGGTGTCCAAGAGATGTAACCAATCTAGGAACATATATGGCCAAGAAATGACGGTGATGAATGGGAAGAGGAGTCATGTACACAACCTACTTCTAGATTATACATAATTTTCAGGCCATTACTCAGCCAACACCTATTTGACAAGGGCAAGAATTTTACTTGGTATTGATTGATGAAACAGATTTCAACATTACCGACCTAGTTGATGCCAAAGAAACATAACCATATCTAAGAACATATCCACCTAAGGAATGGCCGAACAAGTTGAGATGATGATTGGAGAGAGGAGTCAAGTACAGAATCTATTTTAAATTAGTATACACAATTTTAGAGTATCTGGAAAGAACAGGAAGAATTTTACTTAGTCACGATGAAACAGATTTCTTAAAATTGCAGTATTAGATTAGTCCTTAGATATCTAAGGACGATGTAGCAGCCACCATGCAGAACACTGAAAAAACGTGTACCGCATGTTCTGACTGAAGACTATCAATCATGGTAAGTGGCAAAAGAGTACAAGAACGGTCATGTAGAAGTCTATCATGGAAAAGGACAAGAATTCTACTTGGTAATGGTGCAACAGATTACTTAAAAAACAAAGTGTTAGAATACTCCTTGGATATCTAAGCAAGGTATTGCCACCATGCACAACACTGGAAAAACATGTGCTGCATGTTCTGTTTGAAGCGGCAAAAAAGGTGTCAAGGGCCCCTTCCATACTGGCAAGCGAATGAATCAGCTATCAGCGCTGACAGCATAAAGAATTGGTTATGAATAAGCAGAGATTGAGGCACTCATCGAGATTAGACGGGAATATCTGAACATGCGATTAAACACGAACAAGTCCACACAAGTAAGCCATGGTTGAGAATCTGAGGAAGATAGAGAGATAAGCATGAGGTTTATTGGAGAGTTGAAGGGATGGAGAGGATTGTTTTTGATCTAAGGACATTATGGGATGGCAAGAGTCCGATAGAGCTGACTGAAGTGTCCACATATATCCTTTCAAACTACAGCGGGAAGAACGTCCTTAAGTAGACATTATGAAAGCTTTGATCAAATTCTCTGCCGACTGCCTCTGCTCATGGGTGCCAAATATGTGAGCAACATGCTCATGACGAGATGATTTTGATTCAATAATTTCGATGTCAGCTCCAGAAATCTGCAGTTATAATCAATGATTGCATGTCAACTGTGAACTAGTACTGTGAGGAAAAGGTGAAAAGAACCCCCAGTGGATAGTGAAATAGAACGTGAAACCATACTTTAAGTAAAATTAACCTACCTATCAAGTAATCCTAAAAATAGACCATTCAAGATGTCAGATTATAAGTTCATAACTGATCATGCTTTCCATATGTTCATGCGTGCTAATCCTGTACAAAGGTTGCCTGAAAGCAATCCACTCTTGGTGTTGTACACACACCATTACGTTCTACATTTCATCTGTAGTCATGGATAAAATTACCCTTTTTTACAAAAAAATAATAATAAAAGAATCAAAAGATCTAATAGACTAGAAAACAACCTATTCTTTTAGGTACTGGTATATACTAATGGACTCCCTCCGTCCCAAAATAAGTGTCTCAAACAGCAAGTAGCACCCCATATGAACTGGAGTGAGGACACTCCTTCAGGCAGTCACCTGTAAAAAAATTTTGCTATCTACATGTGCCTCTTTTCCACACCTTTACTAGATGCTGAACTCACATCAAAGCTATATCTTAATTAAAAGCGCAAGCACCAGTAAAATGAAATAGTAAACTGACCTTTCTAATATTGTCCAAGTTTGTGCCATGCTTCCCCATTACTTTTGAAAGGCCACTAGATGGAATAAACATTTCCATATCCGGGACGCGTCTGATCAGTGGTAATCAGCAAAAAGAAATACAATCGTAAGGATTAGAATAAAGACCCAAGTAATAACTACAAATCTAAGAGAGCCACACAAGGAGCATGGCTATTCGTAAAAAAATGGAGCATGGCTTAGAAAGGGTTTATGGTGAGTTCAGTTGCAACCTACCTTCCATATGGCTTTGAAGTGTACGAGGAGCGTACTCCAAACCCATCATCTACAGCCTGATGGAGGATATCACCGGTTAAGTTTATCTCACAAACTTAATAGGCACGTCTCATTATGAAGATCAATAGAGAAACAAAGAAAATTGACGTTGAAGCAAAACATTTTACCTGCCTGGGGCTGTATCCATGATACAAGCTGCTACGAGGAAATACATTTGAGCCACGCTCAACTTCACTCCTTTGATCATAGCGCAATGGAGTGATTTGTTGACTGTACGGTAGTAATGCTGGCATCGGAAAGCTGCTTGAATACACTGGTTCAGTGGTGGCAACAGTTAGCTTCCCATCCTTGCCAGAATTTTGCCTTCCCACGCTGTCCTTCAGAACATCTTCCCGGAGTCTTAGAACGATCTGAACAAGAGCATCACGCAGGTTGTCCACTTCCCCAGACACCTACATGCAATAAAACTCGTAAAGACATCTAGATAGATCCACGGAGACTATCTCAAACAATAACACAAGGGGCAAACCTCAACGAGCTCATCACTGGAAGATGCCCTCCGAGGCTTAGTGCCCTTTGATATGTAGATAATTGCCTTAGACTTAGTCCGCATGTCATTAATGATTGAACCACCCTTGCCGATAAGACAGCCAATCACATTAGCTGGAACAAGAAGACGAAGATGCATTCTATCTTCATTTTCATCATTGATCTTTGCTTGAAGCAGAAGAACAGCTTCCACTGCTGCAGACTTTACATCATCGGTGGCCTGAAACAGAAGGTGTCACCTCAAATAAAAAGCATATCATAGGGTATAACGACAAAGCGCAGCTAGCCAGCTGGAAATGTGGTCTAACCTCAGTGGATGCAATGGTGATTATACTTTCCTCCTTGTCATTCTTTGCATCATCAACATCTACCCTTGCACCACTCTCTTTCCTTATACTCTTTATGGTCACCCCACCTTTACCAATAACCAACCCAATCTTGTCAGCAGGGCATGCAACACGCAGCAATAGTTCTCCTGAACATTTTGGGGTGTTATAAGTAGGAATAGCTGGAACCATAGAATGATAAATGGGCAATCCGCCATGAGCATCAGTGGGTACAGTAAATTCAGGAACATGAGAACCATGACTTGGTGCCCCTAAGATAGACAGACTTGGATGTCCACATGGCATAGAAGCATCTGACACTGAGTATAAGCTACTAGCCGGATAAACCGGAAGCTCTGAAGGAAGTATAATGGTTGGAGGAAGTTCATCAATAGATGTTTCGAGAGAAATGTTCTCTTTTGATGGACATTTGTAGATAATTGTTGATACTGCAAACAATGCCTTCTTGACAGCTCTAGCATCCCCAGTTATCTGTTAAAAATGGTAATAGTAATAGTTAATAATTAGCAGAATACCGAAGAAGAATGGACATTGAACAACATATCAGATCTCAAAATGTTGGAATTGTTCAACAGTGTAAGTGAGCACCACACAAACAGAAAACAAAATAGAATTATCAATTGTCTTCATCTGGGAAAATAAATTATTAATATGCATTAATTTCCAATCTTCATCAATATGCATTATTCCATCCCATAATACAGTGCGCATTAATTTCTTCAAACATCAATCTTCATCAACTTGACGAAGTTTATACCCAACTTGTTTAGGACTGAAAGGCCTTGTTGTTGTTGTTGTTATAGAGAAAAATAATTATATCTACAATACCAGATGAAAATATATTTCATGATAAATAAAATGGCATTGATTTGATATTCTATATGTTGATAATTTTTTCTATAAACTCAGTCGAAGTTAACAAAGGTTGATTTTGAAAAAAATTATATACAAAGTATACTTAGGGGCGGAGGGAGTATCAAACAACTTGCTGATTTCTTTACCATGATAGAGAGATGACAATGATATATGCCATTTTAACACAAAAACATGTACTGGGAATTAAAGAATTGCTGCTTGATAGAATTAACCTACTCACTAATAGAAAATCTCACATTATCTCGGCACAGCTCACCAAACTATTATATGGAGGAAAATATACCTGAACGAAATTATCAAAACTCATAGCACATGAGTGTGTAACATCGCTTGGATCTTTTGGTTTAACTTTAATGAATGATTTTGAAACCGAGCGAAGCCTCTTGATGACAGAACCAGATTTTCCAATAACACTTGCAGCTTGACTAGCTGGTACAAGAATGTTGGCTTCTTCATCATCAGAGTCACTATTGACTGCCAGAGCATCAACGATTGCATCATGCACCTTGAGTAATGCATTTTGTGCTGCGCAAACAGGCTCCCTGTCATCATCATCAGCATCTATGTCGCTATGCTTGAGGTCTCTATGCTTGACATAACAATATACCAAAATAACCCTTTTCTCAGCACCAGGGTAAGGGTCGACAACCTTGACTTTGGCATTCGTCTGTTGCCGGATGGAATTTATCACCTTGCCACCCTTGCCAATTACACTACCAATCACTTTGTCTGGACAAAGTATCCGGTAAACAACCAATTCATCCGTACTGGAGGTTTCCTGGGTGTGGGCCGGCCTCCGCTTTTGGTCCCTGTCTTCTCTGTCATGATCCCTGTGTTGGCTGGTACGCTTACCGGCATGGCTCATGGTTTACTCACTAGACAAGAATATGCACAAACAGATTAATGACAGGCACTACAAAGATGAATAGATACATATCAGCTATATATATAAGATAAGCATTCATGGTATAGACATTCATCCGACATGATAACGCAGAATGATAAGAATCAAACAAATGGGTCATGTATCACTGCGATGCATGTGCTAGAAAGATGTGGCCATGATTCCGGTAAATCAGTCGCTCAATCGGCATTCACAAAGAAAAAAGCAGCAGCAAGCTTATCCATAAGAACTCAATAAGTAACCGTTGTCGATTATTCATGTAATCACAACAAATATTAATCAGCACTTGCAAATAAAAAGGAAATACCTAATAAGCAGTAATAAGTCGACCACGACAGCTACACCAAGCACAACCAGTATAACATATCAAAACGAACGGAGAATGTACATTAATTACGCGCCACTGCATGAGTTAAAAAGGTAAGACATGCATGGGTTGTTTGGATACGTGGAATATATAGAATTCATTCTCTACAAACCAGGAAAAGAGTAAAATCACGTTTGGCAATTCTAACAAACTCCTGGAGATTTCCGCAAAAAAAAACTTCTAGATATATAAAACTTGGTTCTCGTACTTACTTACGAAGCCTTTTATCCCAAATAAGTTGGGGTAGGCTAGATATGAAACCCTTTCACGAGGACTTCCCAGGAGGTCACCCATCCTAGTACTACTCTCGCCCAAATGGGTTTCATACCCAAAAGACTGGCTAGTTTTTACGTTGGCTCGCCAAGCCTATCACAATCCTTAGATATGAAACCCTTTCACGAGGACTTCCCAGGAGGTCACCCATCCTAGTACTACTCTCGCTCAAACGGGTTTCATTCCTATGGGACTATAAAACTTGGTTCTCGTAAACCTGGAATTTCAGGTTTGTAGAAAAACGACTATTACTCGTTTTTCTAAAAACATGAATTACATATACGTACTTATCGTCTTATCCTAACAAGAACACGGCCAATCATGGTGTTGGAGCATCAGCCGAAGAGAAGCTGTCGGCGCCGCCATGGAGTTCGTGCTCCTCCAGCCGCTGTGCCGCCATCTCCGTGGCGGCCCCTGTGGTCGTTAGCGCCACCGAGGCCAGCACCTTGAGCGTCTGCTCCGGTAGAGCAGGTTCCAGCTCCGTTCCATGTTCTAGTACTGGCGCGGCTCACGGCAGCGCCCCGCACCCACGCTGTCGTCAAGAAGCCGCACCGCGAGGCCCCGAACAATCAAGCATGCACTTGTGGGAGGCCATGGGAAGTCGAGATGCCACCCAAAGCACGTGCCCACGCAGCTAGATGCCACGGCGATGAACCCCCCACAATCGAGCATGCACTTGTGGGAGGCTAAGGGAATCGGGACGCCACCCAGAGCACGTGCCCACGCAGCTAGATGCCACGGCGATGAACCCCACACAATCGAGCATGCACATGTGGGAGGCCAAGGGAATTCGGGACGCCACCCAAAGCACGCGCCCACGCAGCTAGATGCCACGGCGATGAACCCCGCACGATCGAGCACGCACTTGTGGGAGGCCAAGGGAATTCGGGACGCCACCCAGAGCACGTGCCCACGCAGCTAGATGCCTCGGCGATGAACCCCGCACGATCTGCACTCACTGGCGGCAACGAGGGTGCGAGCCAAGGCCAGCAGCCAAGGGGCGAAGCACCAAGAGAAACACGAATAAAATGGAGCGCACAGAGCTGCCGATGCGGTGCGCCTACGGGTCGTGCGAGGGGCAGAAACTAGATGGTTAAATGACCCATCAAGCGACATCGAACCCATGCCTAGAAACCAGATCCAACGACCGAACGTGACAGGACCAGCAGGCGGAACGAGGCGACAAGGAGCTGGATTCCAATCCAGGATCCAGGTAAGCGAAACAGGACAGCATATTCCCCTACAAGCATTATCATCATCACAAACGCCTATCAATCAAACAAAATCCTTTCCCATGTAACGCTGAGCACATGTACACTCATCGAGAAATAATCATCGTATATTCTACAACAATATCAAATCTACAGCAAGTATTCATCCAGTACAAAAATCAGGTCAAGCAGAGGGAGGAGGGGGGGGGGGGGGGGGGGGGGGGGGCTACCTGACTATGGACCGAGCCGCAGCGTTGCTGGGCGGGAGCGGCTGGTCGAGGGAGGGAGGCGCCGCTGGGCTCCTGTATTGAAATCTGGCCTTTGACTTCCCCGACTCGCTGCCGGATTTGAGGTAGCGGGGGGAGGTGCCGGAACGGAGTCGCGGTGACGACGGCTGACGGAGGGGGGGTCGAGGAGGAGGCGGTGGACGGCGTAGAGGTCGCGGGGCGACTGCCGACGGTGGCGCTATGGATCTCGTCAACGGAGGGGGCGGGCGAGAGGGGTGGTGGTAAACCCTAGCTGAGTCGCTGCTCGCTGGGACGGACGGACTCAAGCCTGCCAGTGTCGCACGGGCGGGTGGACCGGCCGGCCCAGGCCCAAGGCCCACGAGACATGCTGTGGTGTGGCACGAGCACACCAGTGTGTGGCTTCTTCTCAAAAAAACCAGTGTGTGGCTGTGTACGATGGCGATTCTCAAAAAAAAAAAGATTGTGCGATGGTAATCGTGATGAGTCAAACGTGTTTTTCCAGGTAAAAGTTGTATTACTCGCACCACAAGGGGATTACAATCGATATAGTTAAGCTATCCTAAAAAGAAAAGATATAGTTAAGCTCAATGGCTCAGGCCAGGTCATCGTTCTACCATCTAACGAGAGTAACCCTACAAAAAAGCTAAACGAGCAGAGTTTGCCAAAGAGCTACTAATTACTCCTATATTCTAAGAACGATTAGTGTGCGTAATACTCGTTCTACGGAGATTCGTCACGTGTTTGACCTCGTTCACCAATGAAGAGTAACGCGATCTTCCAGGGACGCGAGCTTGAATCATCTTGACTGCCACTAGAGAGCCCATCTCGATCGCTGCCGACAGGTCCGTACGCATTAAGGCTAAAGATGGACCTTCCATGCACGCTCCAAGTTCAGCTTACAACGCTCCCCAACAAGAAAAGGCTGCCTGCACGAGGAGAACAAAATTGATCCATGCTCATCGTGCGAGACCATACCCAAACCAGCTTTACCATCAAGAGAGCCATTGCAGTTCATTTTCATCTTACCCAGCGTAGACAAACTCCGCCTAATAGGATGTATGCCCTAGTGGAAGGATGAACATAAGCTACAACAATTTGCCTTTACATGGATCCGCGAACGACTTTGCCTCAAGGCTTAATATTTTCAAGCACAAGAAATGACACACATCAGACATGGCTCTCAACTATTCGAAAAGCTCTTGGACAAATATAGAAAGGATGAAAATTTAGCTAGTAATTCTTTAGGGCTTGGTCCAGGCCGCCATGTTTGGCTTTTCGAGCCCCAGGTCTTGCAAAACCTTACACTTTAGTTCAGAGAACTATGCGCAACGCTATTGTTCAATGAAAAGCTCCTAAGAATGGTATGGCAAAGTTAAACATTGATGATGCGGTTACTTTCTCCAGGTTTTCCACCTAAGTTCAACGCATGAACTTCTATAAGATGAAAAATTCTGAAAGTTCACTGTTTATTTGGGAAAATTCTGAAAGTTCAATTTTTATTTTTATTTTTTAAACTTGCAAAAACTTAAATTTTCTGAATGTTTGCATTTCCAAAGTTCAAACACAAATTTCTCAAAGTTTTGAATCCCAAAAGTCGGGTCTTGATTTTTCTAAAAGTTTCACACATAATTTTCTAAAGGTGCCAAAAATGGAAAGCAGTCAAGTGTTTTGACTTTCTATGAATGGGAAGTTCACACCTGCTGGTAATTGTGCAGGACTAACCCCCATCTCTTAATAATTCATAAGTTTGTTCAGATTATGGAATAATGTTTTGCTACTGTGTTGAGCTACTTGGCATATTTGGGTTTTTTAGGCTGCAAATAAGCACATTTCTTCCGAGAATTAACTTGTATCACTAGTAGAAAAGAGGGCTTTGGTTCAGGCCAGGTCAGCCCATTAGTCTCGGTTCAGTCCAGAACCGGGACCAATGGGGGCACTGGTCCCGGTTCGTGAGGCCAGGGGCCTGCCGGGCCTCGTGGGGGCATTGGTCCCGGTTCGTCTGGCCCCTTTGGTCCCGGTTGGTGGGACGAACCGGGACCAATGGGCCTCGCTCCTGGCCCACCACCATTGGTCCCGGTTGGTGGCTTGAACCGGGACCATAGGCTGCCCTTTAGTCCCGGTTCATGCCACGAACCAGGACCAATGAGGTGCCTATATATATCCCTCGCCCGCGAGCAGAGCACTCCAGTGCTCTGTTTTTCTCTGGCCGGCGAGGGGAGGGCTTTGTGGTGCTCTAGCTCACCTCCTATGCACATGAGGTGTTCGATGAAATGCCCGAGCCACACTAGTTAAGCTTTCTCCTCTCGAAGCTCGACCTCAAAGCTCCATTTTCCTCGAGATTTGTCTAGGTTTAGCGGCCCGTCATGTCCCATTCCCGTCTTCACCGCCGTCGATCGCCCGCGCTGATCTCGTCGCCGGCACCGCCGTGGTGAGCCTCTTGTTCTTATCTTCTTTCTGAAAGAAAAAATTCTTACTTTAGATAGATACTTGTCTAATTTTCTTACTATTTTATTGCTTGTTATTATATAGTGCGATGATTTTGGTATCCGCCCCCGTCGGCCCTCGTCCTGTCTATGATTCGGATGTGGTATATATTATCTTTATAACTATTGATTCATTTATTGTTTATGAAAATTATGCCGACCAACGTGACATAGATTTTATTTATCTAGGAGGTATGTGAACCGGAAATTCCAACCGACCCTATTGTCGAGAGGTTAAATTTAGTTGAAGAAGAAAACAATTTCTTGAAGGAAAAAATAAAAAAAAATTGAGGAGGAGAAGATGATATTGGAGTTGCATATTGCGGATGTCGTCGATGATCACAAGATCAAGATGGATGCAATGCGCTTGAAGATTAGAAAGATTAGAAAATATGCCATTCATACCGAGGCTTGGTATCATTATGCCGTTGGATCAATTGTTATCTTGGTTGCGATTATGATCGCATTTGTTTTCGCATTGAAATGTTTTACATAGTTTCAATGTATGGTTTAATTAATTAGATGCTCCGGAGAGCTATATGTTGTTAGATGAGAACTATGTATGTACTTTGGTTTTAATGTGATGATGAACTTCTATTAATTTGGTCACATAATTATCTATTCATGATGTTCTGTAATGGTTTTTGACACACTTAATTATATATAATGCACGCAGATGAACCGGCAATGAATGTACGGTGAGAGACACACCTCTGAGTACATTAAGGGCGTGCATGATTTTCTCGAAGTGGCTGAGGCAAACAAGCAGAATGGTTTTATGTGTTGTCCATGCCCTAAATGTGGGAATACGAAGTCTTACTCTGACCGGAAAATCCTTCACACCCACCTGCTTTATAAGGGTTTCATGCCACACTATAATGTTTGGACGAGGCACGGAAAAATAGGGGTTATGATGGAAGACGGCGAAGAAGAAGAGGATGATGACAACTATGTGCCCCCTGAATACGGTGATGCTGCAACAGGGGAAGCTGTTGAAGATCAAGAGGAACCAGACGATGTGCCCAATGATGCTGCAACGGGGAAGCTGCTGAAGATCAAGAGGAACCAGTGCCCGATGATGATGATCTCCGCCGGGTCATTGTCGATGCAAGGACGCAATGCGAAAGTCAAAAGGAGAAGCTGAAGTTCGATCGCATGTTAGAGGATCACAAAAAAGGGTTGTACCCCAATTTCGATGATGGCAACACAAAGCTCGGCACCGTACTGGAATTGCTGCAGTGGAAGACAGAGAATGCTGTGCCTGACAAAGGATTTGAGAAGCTATTGAAAATATTGAAGAAGAAGCTTCCAAAGGATAACGAATTGCCCGACTGTACATGCGTAGCAAAGAAGGTCGTATGCCCTCTAGGATTGGAGGTGCAGAAGATACATGCATGCCCTAATGACTGCATCCTCTACCGCGGTGCGTACAAGGATCTGAACGCATGCCCGGTATGCGGTGCATTGCGGTATAAGATCAGACGAGATGACCCTGGTGATGTTGATGGCGAGCCCCCCAGGAAGAGGGTTCCTGCGAAGGTGATGTGGTATGCTCCTATAATACCACGGTTGAAGCGTCTGTTCAGAAAAGAAGAGCATGCCAAGTTGATGCGATGGCACAGTGAGGACCGTAAGAAAGACGGAAAGTTGAGAGCACCCGCTGACGGGTCGCAGTGGAGAAAAATCGAGAGAAAGTACTGGGTTGAGTTTGCAGCTGACCCAAGGAACGTATGGTTTGGTTTAAGAGCGGATGGCATTAATCCTTTCGGGAGCAGAGCAGCAATCACAGCACCTGACCCGTGACTCTATGTATGTATAACCTTCCTCCTTGGATGTGCATGAAGCGCAAGTTCATTATGATTGCAGTTCTCATCCAAGGCCCTAAGCAACCCGGCAACGACATTGATGTGTACCTAAGGCCATTAGTTGAAGAACTTTTACGGCTGTGGAATGGAAACGGTGTACGTACGTGGGATGAGCACAAACTGGAGGAATTTAACCTGCACGCGTTGCTGTTTGTAACCATCAACGATTGGCCCGCTCTCAGTAACCTTTCAGGACAGACAAACAAGGGATACCACACATGCACGCACTGTTTAGATGACACTGAAAGTATATACCTGGACAAATGCAGGAAGAATGTGTACCTGGGCCATCGTCGATTTCTTCCGACCAACCATCAATGTTGAAAGAAAGGCAAGCATTTCAAAGGCGAGGCAGATCACCGGAAGAAGCCCGCCATGCGTACCGGTGATCACGTACTTGCTATGGTCAATGATTTACACGTAATCTTTGGAAAGGGTCCCGGCGGACTAGCTATTTCGAATGACGCTGAGGGACACGTACCCATGTGGAAGAAGAAATCTATATTTTGGGACCTACCCTACTGGAAAGACCTAGAGGTCCGCTCTTCAATCGACGTGATGCACGTGACGAAGAACCTTTGCGTGAACCTGCTAGGCTTCTTGGGTGTGTATGGGAAGACAAAAGATACACCTGAGGCACGGGAGGACCTGCAACGTTTGCACAAAAAGACGGCATGCCTCCGAAGCAGTATGAAGGTCTTGCCAGCTACGCTCTTACGAAAGAAGAGAAAGAAATCTTCTTTGAATGCCTGCTCAGTATGAAGGTCCCGACTGGCTTCTCGTCGAATATAAAGGGAATAATAAATATGCCAGAGAAAAAGTTCCAGAACCTAAAGTCTCACGACTGCCACGTGATTATGACGCAACTGCTTCCGGTTGCATTGAGGGGGCTTCTACCGGAAAACGTCCGATTAGCCATTGTGAAGCTATGTGCATTCCTCAATGCAATCTCTCAGAAGGTGATCGATCCAGAAACCATACCAAGGCTAAGGAGTGATGTGGCGCAATGTCTTGTCAGTTTCGAGCTGGTGTTCCCACCATCCTTCTTCAATATCATGACGCACGTCCTAGTTCATCTAGTCGACGAGATTGTCATTCTGGGGCCCGTATTTCTACACAATATGTACCCCTTTGAGAGGTTCATGGGAGTCCTAAAGAAATATGTCCGTAACCGCGCTAGGCCAAAAGGAAGCATCTCCATGGGCCATCAAACAGAGGATGTCATTGGGTTTTGTGTTGACTTCATTCCTGGCCTTAATAAGATAGGTCTCCCTAAATCGCGGTATGAGGGGAGACTGACTGGAAAAGGCACGCTAGGAGCGGACTCAATAATATGCAGGGACGGGCATTCTTGGTCTCAAGCACACTACACAGTTCTAAAGAACTCTACCTTGGTGACCCCGTATGTCGATGAACACAAGAACAGTCTGCGCTCCAAACACCCGGAGTAGTGCGACGACTGGATTACATATGAACACATCAGGACTTTCAGCACTTAGTTGGAAACACGTCTCAGAGGTGACAACACTGTTTGTGATGAGCTGTACTGGTTGTCCAGGGGACCATCTTTGACTGTATTGACTTACAAAGGATACAAGATAAATGGGAATACATTTTACACGATCGCCCAAGATCAAAAAAGCACCAACCAAAACAGCGGTGTCCGCTTTGATGCAGCAACCGAGAGGGTAAAGGACACATATTATGGTTACATAGTGGACATATGGGAACTTGACTACGGACATGATTTTAAGGTCCCTTTGTTTAAGTGCAACTGGGTCAATCTATCAGGAGGCGGGGTACAGGTAGACCCACAGTACGGAATGACAACAGTGGATCTGAAAAATCTTGGATACACTGACGAACCGTTTGTCCTGGCCAATGATGTGGCACAGGTTATCTATGTGAAGGACATGTCTACCAAACCGAGAAAAAGAAAAGATAAGGAAGCGAATACATCATACGATGAGCCAAATCGCCACATAGTTCTTTCAGGAAAAAGGGACATCGTGGGAGTGGAGGGCAAGACAGACATGTCTGAAGATTATGAAAAGTTCCATGAAATTCCTCCCTTCAAAGTCAAGGCTGACCCAAGCATCCTGATAAACGATGAAGATTATCCATGGTTACGGCGCAATAAGCAAATGACACAAGCGAAAAAAAAGAGAAGACTTTCTCCCGCAACTATTATGATGATACCATGCCAACTTTGTAACAGACGAGTATGATACCATTGTCCGTTTTGTACACGAAGTGCATCCAGTTTTTGCCGTAACCGTCTCAACTTTCCTGCACATGCTATGTGGATGAAATGATGATACCATGCCAACTTTCAACCTTTTCAGAGTTCATTTGAAAAACTTTTCAATTTCAGGGTCTTATAGCTCAAAATAATCAATAAATGAATGAAAAATAAGAAATGAAGTCAGAAAGGGTTGAAAATTGATGATGTGGCTTTGAATGGTGCATTTTGAACACACAAAAAGTCAGGAGTTCAAATAGTTTAAAAAACTAAAATCCCTTTGTAACAGACGAGTTTCCGTATGAAATCCTAATACTTCGAAAGAGATTGTCCGTTTTGTACACGAAGTGCATCCAATTTTTGCCGTAACCCTCTCAACTTCCTTGCACATGCTATGTGGATGAAATGATGATACCATGCCAACTTTCAACCTTTTCAGAGTTCATTTGAAATGTTTTTCAATTTTAGGGTCTTATAGCTCAAAATAATCAGTAAATGTATGAAAAATGGTGCATGAAAAATAACAAATAAAATAAATAAGTAATTAGAAACAAAATAAAATAAACTTTAATAAAATATATAAGTACAAACAAAATAAAATAAACTTTAATAATATAAATAAAATTTATGAAACTAAAATTATCAAAGTATTTTCTGTTCAAAACATTATAAGCAACCTCTAGTATTATTGAAACTAAAATTATATAAAATTGATGCAACTAAAATTATCGAAGTATTTTCTGTTCAAAATCATTGAAAGCAAAAAGAATTTTCATAAAGAACTTTTTTGGTTAGAAACTTTAATAGCAAAAAGAATTATCATAAAGTAAAATAAATAAGTAATTAGAACAAAATAAAATAAAATAAATAAGTTTTTTTGTTGTAAGTAGAAACAAAACAAAACAAATAAAGCAAAAAAGAAAACAAAAAACAGGCAAAAAATAAAAAATATGCCACCTACTGGGCCACCACGGCCTGAATACGACTAGGATTCAGGCCCGCAGAAGGCCCAGTAGGCCCATCAGGCATAGCAGTGACAATTAGGCCCGTAAGCCTACAATGGAGAGGAGCTCGAGAGGGGAGCGGCAGTGGGGCTTATAAACCAGTACGCGCCCCTCTCAACTAGCGAGGTGGGGCTAAACTTTCGACGCGGGCACAGCAGCACAAGGCCTTTGGTCCCGGTTGGTGGCACCAACCGGGACTAAAGGGGTGCATTGGTACCGGTTGGTGGCACTAACCGGTTCCAATGCCCCCCCCCTTAGTCCCGGTTGGTGCCACCAACCGGGACCAAAGGCCGCCGCTTCCCGCCCTTTGGGCTGCTGAAAAGAGACCTTTGGTCCCGGTTGGTGGCACCAACCGGGACTAAAAGGGGCATTGGTCTCGATTGCTGCCATGAACCGGTACCAATGCTCTCTGTATATAAGCAGGACTTGTAAATTTTTCAGTTTCATCGAACATTTGCCCCCCGACGACGCCGAACTCATCGACGCCGCCAGGCTGCCCGTGCTCGCCGTCGCCGCCCCGCGCCCTTGCTGCCCGTGCTCGCCGACGCCGCCAGCCTGCCCGTGCTCGCCGTCGCCGCCCCGCCGCCCGCTCCTCGTCACCGCCCACTGCTCGTCGCCGTCGCCCCGCGCCGTCGCC
The DNA here is from genome assembly GCF_018294505.1 of Triticum aestivum. NCBI lineage: Eukaryota > Viridiplantae > Streptophyta > Magnoliopsida > Poales > Poaceae > Triticum > Triticum aestivum. Next base: position 605,893,010 of record NC_057802.1, read on the forward strand.
CTGCCCCGACGCGCCGCCCCGGCCCGTGTCCCTGCCCTGACGCGCCGCCCCGGCCCGCGCGCCCCTGCCCTGACGCGCCACCCCGGCCCGAGCCCCTGCCCCGACGCCGCCCCACGCCCCCGGCCTGCCCCGACCAAACGCCGCCGCCACGTTCGGTCCGGCCGCCGGCCTTCCTCTCTGTTTTTTTCATATATATGATATTTTTTTTTCAGATTTTTGTTCATATATATGATGATTTGTTTTTTGCATTTTTATAAAAATGTATATATGTATGTATGTTCTCTGTGCATATAAAAGTTAGATTATTAGTACATTTGGGTACATTTGAGGTTAGTTTCATTTTTAGAAAAGTTTTATATATTTAGGAAAAGAAGGAAGAGAAGGAAGAAGGAAGAAGAAGAAAAAGTTTTATATATGCAAAAGTTACATTTTTAGAAAAGTATTATATATCTAGCTAGGAAGATAATGAAGAAGAAGAAAAAGAAGGAGAGGAAAAAGGAAAATAAGAAGAAGAAAAAAGAAGAAAAAAAAGAGGAGAAGAAGAAAGGAATAGAGGAGACTCCTTTATTCCTTTCTTCTTCTCCTCTTTTCCTCTATTCCTTTCTTCTTCTCCTCTTTTTTTTCTTCTTTTTTTTCTTCAATCTTCTCCTCTATTAATATCTTCTTCTCCTCTTCTTATTTCTTCTTCGTCTTCTTATTTTTTATCGGATATGTCGTTGTCGATATACCCCGTGTCCCGATAACTTCAACACGAGGGGGGGGTGGGGTTCGACCTACCCCCTCCCCGATAACATTATTTTCCCATGTATGTATGTCGTCGTTGTCGATATAACCCCCTCCCGGATAACTTCGACCGTGATAACTTATACCACGGGAGCACCCCCCGGCCCTCTCGCTTGACCAAAACTCTCGAGGACACCCAAACCCTAGAAAAAAACGATGTCGGTCTCCTACCCCCTCCCGCCGCGCCCCTACCCTTGAAGCGTTGCCGAGGCCACCCCAAACCCGGAATAAGCTAGGTCTATGTTTGCACTAATATATCCACCTGCTGTCATGTTTGTGTAATAATTGCCATGTTGTAATATTTGCAGAAACAATGGAGCACGGACGAGATGAGGAAGCAGAAGAGGTGTTGGGGGACATAATCTTAGCCGGAGGTGATGTCTTGTCGTATCTTAACGACAATGATGGTCTGGAAGAACAGGGTGAAGAAGCAGGCTACGGTGATCGAAGAGTGGAGGAGGAAAGACATGATTATGATGGCTCCGGTGACCCAATGCTGGTGCAAGAAGGAGCCCGTGGTGACGGCTCCGGTGACCGAACAGAGTCCGGCCAGGTAAATATATTAGTTAAGCCTGTGCTGACTAGCTAATTGATGCATTCATTGTTTTGGTATGTACACATATTAATTAACTCTCGCCTTTCTTATTTTTTCTAGCCCTCCGGATCAAGCACAACTTCGGTAAAGAGACGAGGCCCGAAGAGAAAGTTGCGCTCGGATGAAAGGTTTGAGATCACAGCAATCGCGCGTGACGGCCAATCGATTGAACCCATCCGGACAAAGGAAGCATTTGCTGCTCAGTGCGGGGTTCTTGTTAGGGACAAGATCCCGATCAGCATCCACCAATGGTATAAGCCTAAGAAGGAAGACCCTGAGGTGTCTTATGTCAATGATATGCAGAAAGATGATCTTTGGACTGAGTTGAAGGCAAATTTCACCCTACCGCCAGAGGAGGATCCGGAGAAGCCAGTTAAAGAGAAATTAATCAAGTTTCATGCTCTTAAGAAGATGGCAGACCTATTCAGGAGGTGGAAGAATGAGCTGAAAACATTTGTCGACAAAGAAGAGACACCAGAATTCATCGGCAAATATGAGAAGATCAGATATCACTGGCCCGCATTTGTGGCCCACAAGACATCGGAAAAGAGTAAGAAGTTGTCAGCGACAAACAAGAAAAATGCTGCGAAGAAGAAGCTTCACCATCGCACGGGGTCAGGTGGCTACCTCAAAGCCTGTCCTAAGTGGGCCAAGGCTGAGAATGATCTGCTTGATAAAGGGATCGAACCAGAGACAATGAACTGGCCAGACCGTTGCCAGACTTGGTTCTTCGGGGCTGGCGGAACCTTGGACCCTGTATCAGGGAAGTGCGTTTGGACGGACGAGCTTTTGAGAAAACCAGTCAAGAGGCTTTAGCACTATATCGATGCAGCGCAGCAAGGGACGTTCGTTCCAGACAGAGAGAACGACGAGCTCACAATGGCCCTCGAGAATCCTGAGCACCCTGGATGGACACGAGGCACGCCAGGCTCCGTTCCATGGAAGGCTGGTTTTCCGGACGCAGGCGGTTATAGTAATGTAATTGATGACTTATGCATGCGTGCGCAGCTTCCACTATATTCTCCTAGAGATTAAGCTTGAGCAGGGACTAGTAACCGTCTTAGACTCGAGACGAAAAGATCCCCAGGACTATGCGGACATGACTCAAATGCTCGAGAAGTAAGTTAAATCGATCATTATGCACCATATCAGCAACTTTGTTCATTTCCTGATATCAAGTAATTGTTTTCTTTGTCTGACAGGGTTTGGAGAAAATTCACCAAAAAAGCTCCGGGACTGCCGAAGAACCTGCAATTTAGACACCCGAAAGTAAGTACTATAGTAGCATGTTCCGCGCATCTCCTAGTGATTCAAGCGCTAGTTTCATCAATACCATTTAGCACGCTTGCTTATCAGTTTGATTGACCTCTATTTCTTGTAAAGTGGTTGTGGCAGGAACAAGGGAATGATTTCTATGGATACTACGTTTGCGAGTCCATCCGCCACACGACCTGTGAGCGGGGCTACTCTGACGAACAATATGAAGTGCGTAAGCAATAATATTCACAATTTTATTTTATTACCCTCATTTGTGTTGAGTTTCATTTATTCATATATATATGTATTGACCCCCTTCTTCAAATTAGATCTTTCGGATGCGGGATGAACTCCTAGCACCAGATTGTATGCGAGCAATTCAAGAGGAATTGGCGGCATTCTTCCTTGACCACGTGATCGCTGAAAACGGAGAATACTATGTGGACCCTGTGTTCATATATAATTAGGAGATTATATTGTAAGAGATAATTATTGTATATATGTAGCCGGTAGTGTCAGATAGATATACGAGAACTTGTTGTTCGACCAATCTCTCGGAGAAGGAGAGGTGGTCGATATCACTTCTCTCTGTATGCATATGTTCATGACGATCTTCTGTTTCCTTCATTTGCTTACTAGCTAGCGTGTCGAGTCCTCTCTATACGTATATAGTACGTGGCGTCGACCAAGCACGGAGATAAGAGAGGACACTTCTCTCTATTAATTAGCTAGCTAACACAATATATGAAACACCTAAATTAACCCCCCAAAACCCCCAACCCCCCTTCAAAAAAAACAAAAACCCCAGCCCCTGAAATGCTGACGCGTGGATGCCTATTGGTCCCGGTTAGTGCCACCAACCGGGACCAAAGGCCCTCCTGCTTGGGCTCGCCGCACCGGCCACGTGGAGGCCCATCTGTCCCGGTTCGTGTAAGAATCGGGACTAAAGGGCTAGGGCATTAGTAACGACCCTGAACCGGGACAAAAGGCCTTACCAACCGGGACAGATGACCCTTTTTCTACTAGTGTATGTACTAGCATCTAGACACACTAGTGGGAAAAATAAGAAAATTTCAAAACTAAAAACTGTCTTTTCTTTGGAATACCCTTTATAAATGTTCTATCTACTGAAAGATGGTAGTATCTTAATTAGCAACGAAAGCTGGTACACATATCCTATATACCTAAGAGATTGATCCCAATAACTTATTTATCTTAACATGCAAGCATGTCACATAACCATACAATTATGGATGGGATAAAGCCCACCTTAACATGCAACCATGCATGATAAAAGACCCACCACCACATGCAACCATGCATGGGAAAATAATTATCATTCTATTGTTCAACTTATATTCAATAAATATTTTATCAGATATAATAAGTCATATGTATTTTTAATTTTGGTTCATGTGTTAATATAAAAATTCATATTCCAGACAATCAAGTGTTATTGAGATATATTGCAACCAATTCCCACAACAATGCGCGGGGCATCATCTAGTTTCTAACAAACAACATGCCACAATTCCTTACAAACCAAATCAAATGTATTTATCGGGTTGAACGTAGGTTCACAGTTTAAGTTGGTTTAAGATTGGAGAGACACCTTCCATCTCACGGCTCATCACGTCCATCGAGGCCAAATCCTGGTCTCGAGTGGGCACGTACGGTTTAAGATTGCTCATCATGTAATCGTTTAACATTGTACCCGGGCTGAGCAACCCATCACCAATGCTCTGCCTCTCATTGTCTTGCCATCTGTGCACAAGACCTTGAGCCGGCACGCCCCCCCCCCCCCCCCCCCCCTACTCTCCATACCTATCAATGAAAAGATACACACTCTAGCGTATTCGCGAAAAAATTGAGTAAAAATATGATCAATTTGCTCCAAGAATACATAATTAATTAAATCACATGCACATACATTCAGATACGTAGGCGTTTAACCATACATGGTGTAGCTAACCTTGCAATATTACAGTTTAGTTTCTGAAACTGATGCCAAAAGACCACTACGCCCGCCAGCAACACACACAACTACGCTGGTATCTCGGCCTTGGGAATCAATCCTATGACTTCTGCAACCTTGAGCTTCTTCCTGGCGTACTGCACATACCTCTTCGGCAGATCACACTGGAATTGGAAAGAATGAGCTATTACGTACAGAACCCGCAAGGGGAAACAATATTGCCTACCAATATCTATACAACATATATACCTTGAATCTAACCTCCTGCGAAATTAACTCACGTGCTATCCACTCTGGAACCTACACACACACACACATGAAGGAGAGACATCAGATGTCAGGATATGGTCTACATAGTGGATTACAATGTACGCGAGACCACACCACAGTGTACTTACTTCCTTACTGATGCCCTCCATGCACCGTCGGAACTACAAGGAGACACTAGTAGAAAAATGGCCATTTGTCCGGTTCGTAAGGGCCTTCTATCCCGGTTTTGGAACCGGGACTAAAATCGTTACTAATGCCCTTGGCCTTTAGTCCCGGTTCTTACATGAACCGGGACAGATGGGCCTTCACGTGGCCGTTGCGGCCAGCCCAGGCATCCACGCGTCAGCAACTGGCTGAAGCTGAGGTTTTTTTTTGAAAGGGGTTGTTTAGGGGTTTTGGGGGTTAATTTAGGTTGTTATTAGCTAGCTAATAGAGAGAAGTGTCCTCTCTTATATCTTCGTGCTTGGTTTACCAACGCTACTGCTATGCCTAAATATGGCTTAGATTGAAGTGAAGGCAACATGTGGTGCATGTCGAAAGTAATACTAATCCTAACTTTGATCAAGTTTGGATTATACTACTTTCGACATGCAGCACATGCATGTTGCCTTCACTTCAATCCAATCCATGTTCATTTCACCCGCTGATATATAATAACTCTTCATGCTCCCATCATGCATCATCATATATAATAACAAGTCCTACTAATCATCATCATACAACTTCTACTCGTTATTAATAACAAGTCATACGATCATCATCCTCATAGTCATCGAACCAACCCTACTTATGACTGTCCATACATTTTTTTCCATTTTTTGATTAGCATGTCTCCACTTCTTTGAGAAATCCGGTATGGACAGTTGAGATTCATAGGATGACCTGGATATATGTTCAAAACACGAAGGCTGCCATTCTGATACATCAAATAAGGCACACAATCCTCTGGGATTCTCTGTTGAAAAACATAGTAATAACTTCATAGTTAGCAATGATGTACTAGTTTTAGAAGTATGCAAAAGATGCACGGATGTCGTAATAGTAAAAAATCTTACCAGGGGTAGTTACCGTAGTTCAACACGTGCACTAGTGGCACGTATTGACCATAATGTTGAGGAGTTTGATTGTAGATATTGTAATTCTCAATATCAGTACAAAATCCGACCAGATGATTTTTCTCCTGATAAGTTAATTCGGAGCCATCGGTGTAGTGGGTTTTGTCTACCATGTTCCGCACATTGTTTGAACAATCAAAATAAGTTGTCAATGGAAATAAGTTATCAACTATTTTGAAATAAACAATATAAATTAGCTAATAACTATGTTTGAGAAACTCACATAGCGGTAGAATTGGAGGCGTATCAACAAGGACCAAAATGTCCATATTGTCTTGCTCGATTTCAGGATCACCAAGATCCATGGTGACAAGCATACCCTCATCAAAACCATACATCTTGCAAAGTGCTTCCCATTTTTTGCAACCAAAATGGGTTACGCTCTCAGAATTGTACAGCTTTACTTCAAAATCCACACCATGATGGGTCCTTAGGTGAATTTTCTTTGTTTCGAAACTTTCATGGTCTTCAAAACCCATCCTCTCCAAGACATAGCGTCTTGCATGGCATGGGATAAGCTAGTCGAATTGTAAAAGATGAAAAGTACACGTTGAAATATTTGAAGTCGTGCTTAATTACGAAAAAATAACACTTGTCGTCGTTGCGTACCGTTTCAACATCGAAGGTCTCCTCCAGCTTAATGCTGAAGCGCCGATCTTCGTCCAGGTGAGGCCTGTCGCACAGACCTCGGTCGTCGTGGCACCAGTCGCACTCCCCCGGGAGACTTTCGTCGTCCGAGTACGACATTTCCTATGTTCATAATTCAAATATTAAACATCTACAATTAAATATATGTACTAAAAAACCTAAGTTAGATCATTATTATTCATCACGGGTTGACTATCGGTCTGTCGAGTCTTTTCTTGAAAACTCTCAGCTCACGTGGTGTATACATTCGACCGTTGGTGATGGTCGCTCCTCCTTTCATCCCCGAGTGCATTACACCAAAATGTCTAGCACACGGGAATGAAGGAGAAGCGACCCCCACGACAACAGTCGGGATTCTTCGTCCTCTCATATATATATGGTGGAACTCTCCCTCACTGATTCCTCTCTGACATTTGCGACCGTCGGTGATGGTAGCTCCTCCTTTCGTTCCCGAGTGCATTACACCAAATTGTCTAGCACACGGGAACGAAGGAGAAGCTACCCCACGACAACAGTCGGGATTCTTCGTCCTCTCATATATGGTGGAGACTCAACAGACTTAAAGTCAACCCGAAATATCGTTTAATTATCTTTCTAAAACCGGTTCGTGGCAGGTCTCACCTCGAGGTCGGAGCGGGTCGGTGACGGGGACGACGGCGGGGATGATGGAGGGGGGCTCCTAGATTTCTGCGAAAACAAAAACCCTATAAGCTATCAACTAATCATATGCATACGCCTTGCATAGTGCTCTCCAATTTTAGCATTCAAAGTAGGAGTAGTTTTCCTATTTGAGCATTCAATAAGCAAAATCAAATCACAAAATAAAGTAGTATTCAAATTAGGATGCATTCAATTATAAGCAAAACTACATCATCTCCATGCGTCCGTACATCATCGAATATTATCACTAATACACCTCGAATACATATAGCATCGCTAGTACAGCTAGAACCGTAGCGCCCGACAGGTATCGGCGCAGGCGGTGGACACCCAAAGAGAAGGAACCATCACAGGATCATAGCTCCAGTGAGATCCCTGAAGAACCTGCCAGGTATTGTCGAACCTGCCCTCCAACGCAACCATGTAGCGACGGACGTGCTCGTCCTCCTCGCTGACACGGTGACGTACCACCTCCGCGGTGTCCGGAAGCCTCGGCACCGTCACCGGCCCACGCGACCGCCACCAAACAAGGATCGGGTCAACGACGGGCTGGCTCCTCACCAACCTACGCCCCCGGAAGGTAGCACCTCCCAAAACCAGCCCGGCGGAGCCCAATCCCGGACATGGCCCCTCTGATCAAGCCGGCCTCCTCCGCCGAGTCGACGACGAGGATGCGGGATTGGCATCGTCGACGTCGATGCGGGAATAATTGCTTTAACTAAAAAAATAAACTAGTTCTATTAATTTTCTTGCTAAAAATAAACTACTTCTATAGTAAAATAAACTAGTTTTATTAAATCAACTAGTTCAACTACTAAGCACTTACTATAAATAGAATAAAGTAGTACTTACTAAAAATAAACTAGTTTAACTAGTTCTATTATTTTTCTAACTAATTCTATTAAACACTTTCTCTTCTTATTCTATGAACAAAATTACAACAGAAAAAATCATAAAAATTCTATGAACAAAAAAATTATATGAACAAATTACAACAGAAAAATCATAAAAATTCTATGAAAAAATTGACATATTCTTTGCATATATATGAACACACAAACATTTCATTATTCAACAATAATATCACCAAAAAAATCTATGAACAGAAAAAATTCTAACTTTTGCATATTCATTTATGAACAAATTACAACAACTCAACTAACTACACATCTAAACTACACATCTAAATTAACTACACATCTAAATTAGGAAAATTCATATGAGCTCGTACTGCGCAAGGGGGCGGCGATCGACGAGGAGGCAGGGCACGGGGGCGACGGTGAGGGGCGCGGCGACGGCGACGGTGAGGGGCGCGGCGACGGGCGACGAGGAGGCAGGGGCGGCGACGGCGACGGTGAGGGGCGCGACGACGGGCGACTAGGAGGCAGGGGCGCGGGGGGGGGGGGGGGGACGACGTCTGGGCGGCACGGGACGGCGTCGGAGGTAGGGGCGACGACGGTGACGGCGAGGCACAGAGGGGCAGCCTGGCGGCGTCGTCGGGGTGGGGAAAGACGAACTGAATGAAAAATTTCACAAATGCTAGTTATATAGACGAAGCATTGGTCCCGGTTCGTGACAGCAACCAGGATGAATGCGACCTTTAGTCCCGGTTGGTGCCACCAACCGGGACCAAAGGCCTCTTTTCAGCAGCCAAAAGGGCGGGAAGCGGCGGCCTTTGGTCCCGGTTGGTGGCACCAACCAGGACTAAATGGGTGGCATTGGTCCCGGTTGGTGCCACAGACCGGTACCAATGCACCCCTTTAGTACCGGTTGGTGCCACCAACCGGAACCAAAGGCCTTGTACTGCTGCGCCCGCGTCAAAAGTTTAGTCCCACCTCGCTAGTTGAGAGGGGCGCGCAGTGGTTTATAAGCCCCACTGCCGCACCCCTCTCGAGCTCCTCTCCATTGCAGGCTAACGGGCCTAATTGTCACTGCTATGCCTGATGGGCCTACTGGGCCTTCTGCGGGCCTGAATCCTGGCCCATCGATGGGTTTCTAGTCGTATTCAGGCCGTGGTGGCCCAGTAGGTGGCATATTTTTTATTTTTGCCTGTTTTTTGTTTTATTTTTTGCTTTATTTATTTTGTTTTGTTTCTACATACAACAAAAAAATTATTTATTTTATTTTGTTTTTAATTACTTATTTATTTTACTTTATGACAATTCTTTTTGCTATTAAAGTTTCTAACAAAAAAAGTTCTTTATGAAAATTCTTTTTGCTTTTAATGATTTTGAACAGAAAATACTTCGATAATTTTAGTTGCATAAATTTTATATAATTTTAGTTTCAATAATACTAGAGGTTGCTTATAAATTTTATATATTTTATTAAAGTTTATATTATTTTGTTTCTAATTACTCATTTATTTTATTTGTTATTTTTCATGCACCATTTTGCATGCATTTACTGATTACTTTGAGCTATAAGACCCTAAAATTGAAAAGCATTTCAAATGAACTCTAAAAAGGTTGAAAGTTGGCATGGTATCATCATTTCATCCACATAGCATGTGCAAGAAAGTTGAGAGGGTTACGGCAAAAACTGGATGCACTTCGTGTACAAAACGGTCAATCTCTTTCGAAGTATCATGATTTCATACGGAAACTCGTCTGTTACAAAGGTATTTCATTTTTTAAAACTTATTTGAACTTCTGACTTTTTGTGTGTTCAAAATGCACCATTCAAATCCACATCATCAATTTTCAACCCTTTCTGACTTCATTTGTTATTTTTCATGCATTTACTGATTATTTTGAGCTATAAGACCCTAAAATTGAAAAGCATTTCAAATGAACTCTGAAAAGGTTGAAAGTTGGCATGGTATCATCATTTCATCCACATAGCATGTGCAAGAAAGTTGAGACGGTTACGGCAAAAACTGGATGCACTTCATATACAAAACGGACAATCTCTTTCGAAGTATCAGGATTTCATACGGAAACTCGTCTGTTACAAAGGGATTTCAAATGAACTACGAAAAGGTTGAAAGTTGGCATGGTATCATCATAATAGTTGTGGAGAGAAAGTCTTCAGTTTTTCTTCGCTTGTGTCCTTTCCTTATTGTACCGTAACCATGGATAATCTTCATCATTTATCAGGATGCTTGGGTTAGCCTTGACTTTGAAGGGAGGAATTTCATGAAATTTTTCATAATCTGCGGACATGTCTGACTTGCCCTCCACTCCCACGATGTCCCTTTTTCCTGAAAGAACTATGTGGCGCTTTGGCTCATCGTATGATGTATTCGCTTCCTTATCTTTTCTTTTTCTCGGTTTGGTAGACATGTCCTTCACATAGATAACCTGTGCCACATCATTGGCTAGGACGAACGGTTCGTCAGTGTACCCAAGATTGTTCAGATCCACTGTTGTCATTCCGTACTGTGGGTCTACCTGTACCCCGCCTCCTGACAGATTGACCCATTTGCACTTAAACAAAGGGACCTTAAAATCATGTCCGTAGTCAAGTTCCCATATGTCCACTATGTAACCATAATATGTGTCCTTTCCCCTCTCGGTTGCTGCATCAAAGCGGACACCGCTGTTTTGGTTGGTGCTCTTTTGATCTTGGGCGATCGTGTAAAATGTATTCCCATTTATCTCGTATCCTTTGTAAGTCAATACAGTCGAAGATGGTCCCCTGGACAACGAGTACAACTCATCACAAACAGTGTTGTCACCTCTGAGACGTGTTTCCAACCAACTGCTGAAAGTCCTGATGTGTTCACATGTAATCCAGTCGTCGCACTGCTCCGGGTGTTTGGAGCGCAGACTGTTCTTGTGTTCATCGACATACGGGGTCACCAAGGTAGAGTTCTGTAGAACTGTGTAGTGTGCTTGAGACCAAGAATATCCGTCCCTGCATATTATTGAGTCCCCTCCAAGCGTGCCTTTTCCAGTCAGTCTCCCCTCATACCGCGATTTAGGGAGACCTATCTTCTTAAGGCCAGGAATGAAGTCAACACAAAACCCAATGACATCCTCTGTTTGATGGCCCATGGAGATGCTTCCTTCTGGCCTAGCGCGGTTACGGACATATTTCTTTAGGACTCCCATGAACCTCTCAAAGGGGTACATATTGTGTAGAAATACGGGGCCCAGAATGACAATCTCGTCAACTAGATGAACTAGGACGTGCGTCATGATATTGAAGAAGGATGGTGGGAACACCAGCTCGAAACTGACAAGACATTGCACCACATCACTCCTTAGCCTTGGTATGATTTCTGGATCGATCACCTTCTGAGAGATTGCATTGAGGAATGCACATAACTTCACAATGGCTAATCGGACGTTTTCCGGTAGAAGCCCCCTCAATGCAACCGGAAGCAGTTGCGTCATAATCACGTGGCAGTCATGAGACTTTAGGTTCTGAAACTTTTTCTCTGGCATATTTATTATTCCCTTTATATTCGACGAGAAGCCAGTCGGGACCTTCATACTAAGCAGGCATTCAAAGAAGATTTCCTTCTCTTCTTTGGTAAGAGCGTAGCTGGCAGGACCTTCATACTGCTTTGGAGGCATGCCGTCTTTTTCGTGCAAACGTTGCAGGTCCTCCCGTGCCTCAGCTGTATCTTTTGTCTTCCCATGCACGCCCAAGAAGCCTAGCAGGTTCACGCAAAGGTTCTTCGTCACGTGCATCACGTCGATCGAAGAGCGGACCTCTAGGTCTTTCCAGTAGGGTAGGTCCCAAAATATAGATTTCTTCTTCCACATGGGTGCGCGTCCCTCAGCGTCATTCGGAACAGCTAGTCCGCCGGGACCCTTTCCAAAGATTACGTGTAAATCATTGACCATAGCAAGTACGTGATCACCGGTACGCATGGCGGGCTTCTTCCGGTGATCTGCCTCGCCTTTGAAATGCTTGCCTTTCTTTCGACATTGATGGTTGGTCGGAAGAAATCGACGATGGCCCAGGTACACATTCTTCCTGCATTTGTCCAGGTATATACTTTCGGTGTCAGCTAAACAGTGCGTGCATGCGTGGTATCCCTTGTTTGTCTGTCCTGAAAGGTTACTGAGAGCGGGCCAATCGTTGATGGTTACAAACAGCAACGCGTGCAGGTTAAATTCCTCCTGTTTGTGCTCATCCCACGTACGTACACCGTTTCCATTCCACAGCTGTAAAAGTTCTTCAACTAATGGCCTTAGGTACACATCAATGTCGTTGCCGGGTTGCTTAGGGCCTTGGATGAGAACTGGCATCATAATGAACTTCCGCTTCATGCACATCCAAGGAGGAAGGTTATACATACATAGAGTCACGGGCCAGGTGCTGTGATTGCTGCTCTGCTCCCCGAAAGGATTAATGCCATCCGCGCTTAAACCAAACCATACGTTCCTTGGGTCACGTGCAAACTCATCCCAGTACTCTCTCTTGATTTTTCTCCACTGCGACACGTCAGCGGGTGCTCTCAACTTCCCGTCTTTCTTACGGTCCTCACTGTGCCATCGCATCAACTTGGCATGCTCTTTGTTTCTGAACAGTCGTTTCAACCGTGGTATTATAGGAGCATACCACATCACCTTCGCAGGAACCCTCTTCCTGCGGGCTCGCCGTCAACATCACCAGGGTCATCTCGTCTGATCTTATACCGCAATGCACCGCATACCGGGCATGCGTTCAAATCCTCATACGCACCACAGTAGATGATGCAGTCATTAGGGCATGCATGTATCTTCTGCACCTCCAATCCTAGGGGGCATACGACCTTCTTTGCTGCGTACGTACTGTCGGGCAATTCGTTATCCTTTGGAAGCTTCTTCTTCAATATTTTCAGTAGCTTCTCAAATCCTTTGTCAGGCACAACATTCTCTGCCTTCCACTGCAGCAATTCCAGTACGGTACCGAGCTTTGTGTTGCCATCTTCGCAATTGGGGTACAACCCTTTTTTGTGATCCTCTAACATGCGATCGAACTTCAGCTTCTCCTTTTGACTTTCGCATTGCGTCCTTGCATCGACAATGACCCGGCAGAGATCATCGTCATCGGGCACATCGTCTGGTTCGTCTTGATCTTCAGCAGCATCATCGGGCACATCGTCTGGTTCCTCTTGATCTTCACCAGCTCCCCCCGTTGCAGCATCACCGTATTCAGGGGGCACATAGTTGTCATCGTCCTCTTCTTCGTCGTCTTCCATCATAACCCCTATTTCTCCGTGCCTCGTCCAAACATTATAGTGTGGCATGAAACCCTTATAAAGCAGGTGGGTGTGAATGATTTTCCGGTCAGAGTAAGACATCGTATTCCCACATTTAGGGCATGGACAACACATAAAACCATTCTGCTTGTTTGCCTCAGCCGCTTCGAGAAACTCATGCACGCCCTTAATGTACTTGGAGGTGTGTCTATCACCATACATCCATTGCCGGTTCATCTGCATGCATTATATATAATTATGTGTGTCAAAAGTAAGAAAATCAGACAAGTATCTATCTAAAGTAAGAAAATCAGACAAGTATCTATCTAAAGTAAGAAAATTATAAAGAATATAAGAACAAGAGGCTCACCACGGTGGTGCCGGCGACGAGATCGGCGCGGGCGATCGACGGCGGTGAAAACGAGGACGGGGCGTGACGAACCGCTAAACCTAGACAAATCTCGGGAAAAATGGAGCTCCGAGGTCGAGCTTCGAGAGGAGAAAGCTTAACTAGTGTGGCTCGGGCATTTCATCGAACACCTCATGTGCATAGGAGGTGAGCTAGAGCACCCAATGCCCTCCCCCTCGCCGGCCAGCAAAAAACAGAGCAATGTGGAGTGCTCTGCTGCGTCGATTGGGTATATATAGGCAACTTATTTGTCCCGGTTCGTGGCAGGAACCGGAACTAAACACCCCCCTTCTGTACCGGTTCTAGGCACGAAGCGGTACCAATGGCTGTGGGCCAGGAGCGCGGCCCATTGGTCCCGGTTCGTGCCTAGAACCGGAACAAATAGATCCAGATGAACCGGGACCAATGCCCATGAGGCCCCGGCCGGCCCCCTGGGCTCACGAACCGGGTCTAATGCCCCCCCGGGGTCCCGGTTCGTGAAGAACCGGGACTAATGGGCTGGCCAGGCCCGAACCAAAGCCCTGTTTTCTACTAGTGAGAGGTGATCAAAGCAATTTGCATCATAAGAGATAAACTAATTACCCAATGAAACAACAAATAAAAAGTCTGTGAACGGAAAAGAAAAGAAAAACATACTTGTTCCTCCAATCTGAACGAGCCAGGGCGACTCAGCTCGTGCTCCAAATCACGTTTGCGTAATGGAAACGGGTTCTCCTCAGACATGCTGCATAGCATCTCTGAAACACATCTATACGTTGTCCAACGGAAAAGAAAACAACATCACCAAGCATAAATAGGGTTACAAGGCACTGACAGATCCGACGAATAAAATGAAACCGTTCTTAGTTATGATGTAGAATGCTGACCTGACGACCGACCAGCTTCCAAATCTCAAAAAAGACATAGTCGAGATCTTTCACGAACTTGAGATAAAAGCGTGTGCTCTGTTTATACTCCTTAATTTAATCAAAAGACCGCATTCGTCAAACACAACCATAACCAGAGCTGGCAATCTAAATAAGCAAGGGACAGGTGAACCATACCAGGAAACCATAATATGCTAGCCTCGGATGGATGTTTGTGAACCTAGCAGCAATCCTAACTGCTTGGCATGAAGCTTTTTCATGCAATTCATGCCACTAAATAGTACAACAGACAAGTTATTGTGATGCTACTATGCGCATATATAGAGAGTTAGAGACTAGTTGTCATTACATTGTTTTGAGAGGTCATATAGGCGTATCTCAGAAAAGCTTTTAAGCACATGTTCTTCAATCCATTGTCAAGACAAAATGGTTGTTAGTCCCCCAAAAAAGTAAATACTGAGCATAGTTTTAAACTTGGAGCAGCTGATGGTTGCACCATGCATACCTTAAGATCCTTCACAATTGTTTCCCAGTACAGCAGATAATCTCTATCAGTTTCAGGGGTGCTATAAAACTCTCGGTATTCACTCCAACTTTCATACTCATCGCCCCCCTGCACCAAAAAAAGAAGGGAAGCAACATACATATTACTGCTGCCCTGAGAATTACATGCAGCGGACATAAGAAACTGCATGGGATCGGGTATATGTAAATCGCGTTTTTGGAAAAACGACTAATACTCGTTTTTCCAGAAACGCAAAATTCTGGGTTTTACGTTTGTTAGAGCGGCCAAACAAGGTTTTATTCTGTTTTGCTGATTTATAGAGATCAGGTTTTGTATATTCTGCTTATCCAAACAACCCCTAAGGGTGTGGAATAATACTATTAGTGATTCGAGTACTTGCACACTTGAAGAAATTTTGAGTACTTGCACACTTGAAGAAATTTTGAGTACTTACACACATGGTACTGGAACACGTAAAAAATATGGTTACTTGAGAAATCAGGCAAAAACATGATTACACGTACAAAAGAAGGGATGGTACGCGGATTTTGGGAGCATGGACCTCTTGGTTTCTTAAAAAAAAAGCTTGCTCCTTGCAAAGGATGCATCAGTATATGAAACTCTATTTTCTTTTTAATTGATGAAAAGCCATGTACCAACAACTCTCAGGGAAGAAGGTATAATTTTTGTATTATTCTTCTACGGTGCACACATTATGAGATTTTCCACAATTTTATTGGAAGCACACATATTTTAAACCGTGCTTAATCTCGGCAGGAAGTGACATCCATAGTTTTATTTTTGCATTTCGCCAAGAACCTCAGGTCCCTAGAACTCGGGGGTTATATACTCGCATAAAGCCATGCTAAAAGGAACCTCAGGCTGCTAAAGTGTTCATACTTCCAAAGGACAGATTAAACAAGTAATTGCTGCCTCCCATTCGAAGGAAAAGAGAAGAAGAAACTGGTTACCAGCTGCATGAGCACACAGATGAAATCTAGATCCCTTATTGAGCTAGAAGTAATGGATATATATATACGCCCTCTGTAAACAAATATAAGACGTTTTAGGCCTTCATACTTACTTCATTACAAGGGACTAGCCGCTGATAGTCGCTCAATGACACGGGCAAACAGAGGTTCAAGTCGAAACACCAGCCGAAGGCTCCATCACTCAGGTAATCCAAGGCAAGCTCTGGAGTGTACTTGCATTCCAGTGCAGCATCGTCAATAGGCATTCCTTTCAGCAACTAGCGTGTGTCAAAAGCGCTCTTATATTATAGGACTGAGGGTGTAGTATATACTATGACTGGCAGAAAGATTAGACTGACAGGCATGCAGGAGGAGCATTGAATTGAAACGAGAGAGACTAACCAGGCAAGCTTTGAGGCGATATCGTGCGTACTTGTGATAGCGTGCATGGATACGATCGAGACTGTCCGCCTCCTCTTCATCCAATTCAGCCTCAGTGTGATCAATTTCGTGTCTGCGAGAGCTGAGCACTTCACGGTCTCTGGAGAACTCCTCCTCGGTGATATCATCCATCAGTGAGGAGGACGAATCAACTTCTCCATAATCTCCATCTCGTCCCTGGGCATCATCTGGTCGGCGCAAGAGCTTGTGGGCTTGGTACTCTACCAGAGCAGCCCGCAGCTCGTCGTCGTAGAAGGAAGAACGAACGAGGGCTTCGACGGTTTCGTCGGAGGGGAGATTTGGGCCTTCCTCGTCAGCGCAGGCTGGTAGCGGCAGCTGGGATAGGCGCGAGGCGAGGATCCCATGGTACCTCGACTCGTACTCGCGGGCCGGCCGGGCGTCGGGCTGCTCGTCGAGGGGTTCGGGCGCCCGTGTGCAGGAAGTCGTGCTGCTGCTGCTATCCGATTCGACAAGGGGGGCAGATAAAGATGCGCCTTCTTCACCACGGCGCCGGCGAGGAGACCTCCTGCGGCGGCGGCGGAGCCTCTTCTGCGGCATCGAACGCTGATCGCGATCACAGGGGTGGAGTCGAAGTGACGGCGAGGGCCCCAACGAAAGCAGGCCAGTTCGGTTCCGAGATTTCTTTTGGTTTTTTATAGTAACATAAACAAAAAAGAAGAAAAGAAAGATACTATATTATCAAGAAGACAATTCCTTTTGGATATGGTTTTTTTCTTCTCAAGCCAATTCCTTTTGACTATGTTTTTTCTTCTCTCGCCAACTACTTTTGGTTATGTTTTTTCTTCTCTCGCCAACTCTTTTGACTCCAATCTTTTTTTTTTGAGAGAGAGAATATCAAGGAGTCACTCATGGATGCAATTCAAAGTGGACCCCAAACCGCAAACACATTTTACCGTCCAACCTGGTATCCTATCGGTCCACGAACTGGTTCGGACGTCTGTTTTCCTGCAGACCAGAGAAAACTGCTGGTGGGTAGGGGTGGGGGGACTTTGTGGTAGCTTCATTGGGTAAACTAAGTGAAAGAAATCAAAGACTGACTGCTTAGTGTTGACTAACTCTCCTTTCTGCGCAAATGGAACCCATAAGCTTCACTTCACGCCAAATCATGGACCGTCTCGGACAAGTTGAAACCCTTATCAAACATCAAAAAATATTAAGAATTCATCACAACACATTGCTAACCCTTCAATTGGAGTATATAGCAAAATACTACCACATTACATGCTAGTGCTACAAAAAACTATGACGTTTTTATTTTTTCAAAAATCTACTACAAAATTGGTTCGCTGTTTTAAAAAAGCCTAGTTGCTGAAGTGTTAAGTTTTAATGGCATTTATGACAGAGAGGGTCCACTCGTTAGGACACCGTTATATTGGACCGTTAGTTGACCGTTATGTCATGTGGAGTCCACATGTCGGTCCCTACAAAATAAGTAAAACGGTCATGTAAGTTTTGTAAAAAAGCAATCGAGACCCGGTCCGCCATGGCCGGAAGCTGCGTGCTGATGCTGGTTACCAGCACTACTCCCCCCCCGCCGCCGCCTGCCGCCATTGCTACTCCCGCTGTCGCCGCTACATGCTGCTTGCGGCCTCCGCTGCTCTTTGGCACCGCTCCTCGCCGCCGCTGCGTGCTGCTCGCGGCCGCTGCTGCTTGTCGGCGCCACTCCTCGCTGCCGCTGCCCATCGGCACCGCTGTTCTCCACCACTGCGGCTCTGCTACTACTCGCTGGCGCGGCTGCCGCCACTGCGACTCTGCTGTCCTGGCCGCCGTCGCCGCTACTCCTTGCCGCAGTGGCTCTGCTGCCCTGCCCGCGGCTGCAGCAGCTGTTGCCCGCCGTCGCCGCTGCGGCTCTGCTGCTGCCCGCCGTTGTCCATCGCCGCAGCTGCACGCCGCTGTGGCTCTACCGCTGTTGCCCGTTGTTGTCTCTGCTCCCCGCCACTACGGCTCTGCTGTTGCCCCCCCCCCCCTGCGGCAGCCACGGCCTTTTGGCCGGCCCTTGTGCTCTCAGAGAGAAGATAGAAGAAGAAGGAAGAAAGAACCGACATGTGGGTCCCACATGTAAGTTAACAGTTAAATAAAAAGTCAACAGGCGGTTTAGTTAGGAGCGGGCCCGATCTGTCGTAATCCGGATCAATTCTAAACAATGTGGTCCTTTGGGTTTTTTGGAACAGCGAACCAATTTTATGGTAGATTTTTTAAAGTGGTAGTCTTTTGTAGCACTAGCCTATAATGTGGTAGTTTTTTACAATATACTCCTTGAGGTGTCATCGAACATACATGTGAACTCATACATAAGCATAAGAGGATATCACCATATCATAACACACAATTCATATCAATCATAATATGTCATGAGTGCCATATGACAAAACAAAACTTATTGCGCATAACGATAACACAATAGATCATTGGATAATAATTCTTTATATCAAACACCATGTTTAATTATGGGATTACAGAGGTTTTGTGGATGAGTGAACCACTGTATAGAGGAGGGATTTGGTATTGGAGATAGTGGTGAAGTCGACGGACATGATGATGATGGTTCCCCTCCCGCTGGCACTCCGGCACCACCTAAAGAGAGGGGGGAGGGCCCTACGTCCTCTCTTTTTTCTTCCTGGGCCTCCCTCCTATGTGGGAGGAAATTTCTCTCTCTGTTCCTTGATGTTCATGGCCTCCGAAGGTCGAGATCCACCTCCAATATTGGATCTAACCTACTCCGGCATAGTGCATATCACAACTTTCTCTTCTCCACATCTGAATTTCCCGAGGTGGCGATGTAAACATTCTCTAAAAAATAGTACTCGGGTTTTCATGTATATATAGATCCGGGAGTGTTGAGAGGCGGCGAAAAAGAGTCAAATGGGCCCCTCGCGGGTGGCTCATGCAGGCTTGGTCCTAGGCCGCATCGCGCGGGAGACCCTGAAAACTTATCTTAGTTGCATAGTGTAAGTCTTTTTTTTTCCTCAGATCATTCTGTGGCATATCCTTTTACAGAGTGCAGACCCGATGAAAGCAGGCCCGAGATTTCTTTTGGTATTTCAATAAAATATAACAAGGACAAAAAACAATAAAGTTCTCTTTCGTCATTTGACTCCGATTGTTTCAGAGAGAATATCACACTTTATTGATCACGAAATATCATGGATTGCCTCATTATTGCAATACGGAGTTACATTTCAAAACATGGAACAAACTTTTCTTGGCCTGCCATGTTCCGCCACCGTCAATGCTTGGTAGTTGCCTTTCACTTGGTTCACATCATACTCCTCTTGTACTTGCTTGCAGTAGATTCTTCATCTACTGTTTACGATGGCTTCTCCTACAACTGCGACATCCAATCGAATCTACACTGACCACAACCTGGACACTCCATGAGGACATGTACATAACTCACAGAACACCTGCACAACGCTTCAACACAACGAATCCATACAAAGACAAGCATTTGGACATAACCACGACGATGACTGCACGTACAAACTCATACGACTCCTTGACTCGTCTAGTTCCTCAGACGATGGTCTTGAAGCGGTCTTCCAGCATCGCACCTCGACACCACCCCCCTCACGAATGATCTCCATCTACCTGCCGTGCCGACGACAACCTACCCTCTCCCTCCTGGTCATTCCGTTGAATGACTATTGGCAGCCCCGAAGCACTAGTAGGGTAGCCACCCCAAGCAAGCACGGCTTCAAATTTTTGACCTTCCTTTGGAACCAATAGTTGGGATTCGCCCACGGATCAATCACATAAAAACGATGAACACGCACACACACACACACGTAATTTTTTAGCCAAGGGCTCGTGTCGTGCCCTCTTTTTCTATTTATTTCTTTAAATTAAGCAACATAATTATTCATTGGAACATTATACTACCAATAGAAACAACTTAAATTTCAGCAACATGACAATGTTTGGACTATGATCTTAGCAACGACATGGATAAGACTGATGGCGCGAAAGTCGGTGATGTCCTCGACACCGTCGTTCTTCAGAATGAGGGTGACAATCGTGGAGTTCAACCAGTGAAAATGAGAGGCATGGAGGCTCGCAAAATGGTTAACGGCCATCATGATGTCACCTTTGACAGTGTTCCAACAAGCTTTAAAGAAAGCACCAGTGAACCCATCCGACCACGGGGCTTTGTCGCCCGGCATATCAAACATGGCAATCCTCACATCATCCTCTGAGAAAGGCTCATTGTCGGTACCGAATCCAGCATATCTCGAGGTAGGGTTCCAAAGCTAGGCATCTTGGAATGATGGTAACATAGATACATGACTTTACCTAGGTTCGGGCTCTCTCGAAGAGATAATACCATTCGTCCTGCTTTTGATTGTATTCATATGAGGAATAGTTAAAAGTACAGGTATCTACCATGAGATTATGGTGCATGATTCTAATGATCTGGAATATATGATCTATCAACTAGCCCCGCCTCGGCTTATATAATGTATCGGAGGCCTAGGATTTACATGGGTCCTTGTCTTGTGCGCCAAGTCCCACTTGTATGCGTCATGGGCTGGCCAAAGTGGCCCATTAGTGAACCGCCATAGGGGACCTTGGCCTGACCCACCTGGTCAGGAGACAACGTGGTGAGTACCCCCTAGTACAAGAAACCAACAGTAGCCCTTGAACTAGTCTTCAAGTTGGGACGCTCCAAAAGTTGGGTCTTGACTTTAAACTTTTAGACATAATTTTCTACAGGTGCCAAAAATGGAAAGCAGAAAAATGTTTTGACTTTCTGTGAATGGGAAGTTCACACCTGCTGGTAATTGCCCGCGCGGGACTAACCCCCCTCTCTTAATAATGCATATGTCTGGTGAGTTGTCAGTGACCGGGAAAGTGTTTTCGTACTGTGTTGAGCTACTTCGCATACATGTCCTTTTTGGACTGGAAATAAGCACATTCCTTCAGAAAATCAACTTGTATGTGCTAGCATCTATACGCACTTGTGAGAGAAATAAGAAATTTTCAAAACAAAAAACTGTCTTTTCTTTAGAATAGAGCCAGTACACCTAAACAAACCGCATGCCACAATTCTTTACAAACCAAATCATATGTATTTATGGGGCTCAATGTAGGGACACAATTTAAGTTGGGTAAAAATATGATCAATTTGCCACAAGGATACATACTTAAATCACATGTACATACATTCAGATACGTAGGCGTTTAACCATACATGGAGTATCACAGTTTAGTCTCTGAAACTGATTGCAAAGACCACTACGGCCGCCAGCAACACACACAGGTAGAAAATAGGCCTTTAGTCCCGGTTCGCAAAGGCCATTAATCCCGGCTGTGCAACCGGGACTAAATATGCGCGACTAAAGGCCCCCCCTTTAGTCGCGCCTCTTACGAACCGCGACTAAAGGCCCGTCCACGTGGGCGCCAGGAGTCCGTCGGGGCGGAGGACCTTTAGTCCCGGTTCTCGTGACTAACCGGGACTAAAGGCCTCCTCCGCAGGTTTAGGGTTTTAGCCCCCCTAAACCTGGTTTCTTTTTAATTTGTAGTGTTTTATTTTTTATATATTTTATTTTGTGTTTTATTTTAATTTTGATGAAGTTTTAGTACACATATTCTACGCTACTATATACATGCATATGAAATTTCAAACAAGAAGAATTCAAGAGGAATATATAATATATATTCAATCTTGGGTGACCATATACAACTTCGAACAAGTTTCCATACACAATTAGGATGGATGACCATATACAACTTCGAACAAGTTTCAATCTCGGGTATGCATATAAATTTCTTCGTCCTCGGTATAGTGTTCTCCTTTAGGATTGATGACTTCCCCCATGAAAAATCCTGCTAATTCATCTTGAATTGGTCGGAAGCGAGCTTCTGGACTAAGCCTCCTCCGCAAGTTATCCGTCGCCTTCCGCACGCTATCCGATGCCTTCCGCTCAGAGGTGTGTCTCCGGATGTTCTCACAAACATAGTATCCACATAGATTGGTCCCCGGTGGCTGCTTATCCACATTAACTAACCTTCTAAAATCTAGCTCATGTTTGAATTCACCGACAATTTCTTTTGAGAACCGTCTCCAAACCCTACAGGGCAAAGAAAATTAAATGAACAAGGCAGTTATTAGTTACTTGATATTAGGAAATGAACGAAAGAGACCGATCGATATAGAGCTCAAATGATTGAAAATAATTACTTTTGCAGCATTTTTCTCATGTCGGCCCAACTCCTTGAATCCGAATCCATAGAGTCCATGATTAGAACTCTGGAGGTGTGAAGTTCAATATTTAGCAAAATCCAGTGGAACCTTCGGACACGTTACATGCACAGTCATGCATAACTCATCGATTAGACATACCATGCATGGAGTAAACAAAAGAGAATGGGCACAAGAGAGAAACACTCACCCAGAATGGTAAGGAAATAGAATATGACTTTTGAGTTGATGCTTTCTAAGAAACTTGTACAAGTCTTTCTCCACGTCTTCGGGGTGATTTTGTAACACATGTCCATTAACGATATGTGGGTCAATGAACCCAACATCATGGATGTTTCTTATTTTGCATTCCCAAATCTTCAATCTGCATAATAGCGTACACAACAATATAGTTAGGACAATATATATATATATATATATATATATATATATATATATATATATATATATATATATATATATATATATATATATATATATAGTGCAGGCAATGAAGAACGAGATGAGGTAGAAATAAATCACTTATAGAACGTAGCAACTCAGGATAGATTTGTCGAGCTCGCGCAGATTGAACAGCTGGAACAATTCACTCATATGAACTTGTACAGAGTACCGTTTGGTGTGATGCTCCTCTGTAACATCCGCATAAACATATTCTTTGCCGGCCCATGTTATGAAATGCTTGTACCAACGTAGCAGATTTCGCATTTGTGGTGGTAGACTCTTTTCCCGCGCAGGCTCAACGAGAGGCCCATTCCGCACATATTGTAATGCTATCTCACATACTGGCGCATCCTCAAGGCCTAACGAGGCACGAAGAGTCAAACCCATCTCGGACGCTTGTTTCATGGCACTCGCTACAGTCAATCTGTAGGGTAACGCAGCAGAAAACAAAAAATTTCCGACCTACGCACCAGCCCAGGACCACTATGGAGACTGCATACATGGTTTGATCTTTTTTGTTACCGACTCGTAGCGCAGCGGGAAGTAGAGTCGATGATGATAGGCGGTGCAGATCCCCGCAGCTAGGATTTACAACCTCCCAACCGCGAGGATGTATACCCTCATCTGCTCCTCAGACAGCCCTCCGGGAGGCGGTCGATCAGCCCCCCGGACGGTGTCGCGGACAGCCCTTCGGGAGGACCTTCGAAACTCGAACGGTCACTCGGACAGCCCTTCGGGAGGACCTTCGAAACTCGGACGGTCACACGGAAAGCCCTTCGGGAGGCACTCACGAACTAAGACCGAAACTACGATCTCTCTACAGAGTTGCACACATACGGTGTCATCTATCCAGCAGGGCTTCGCCGTCCAGAACTAGTTCCCACCGGAACCCAGACAGCCTTTCGGCTCTACGAAACTATTTCGCTGGGAGGGAGAGAAAAGCCAGATCATGCATGGCACTTGTATGTGAGAAGGGATGATCCTTTAGGCAGCCCCCTCCACCCCTATATATAGGCCAAGCCCAAGGGTGGCTTCTCCAAGAAGCCAATGGGGGAAATACCAAAAAGGCCCTCAAGGTGGCTTCTCCAAGAAGCCAAGCAAAAAGCACTTTCACTATTCATGACGACATTTTTCAGCGTCCGTTCGAACTGAAAATATTTATGTGGGCTCAGAACATTTCCAGTACCCACTAAAATAATTTTCAACGCATTCCGAAACAATTTCGGTTTAGTCATTTTCATCTGCGAAAAGCAAACAAGAATGCGTTTTCACTATTCATGAAGACAATTTTTCGCGCCCACTAAATCCGAAAATATTTCTGTGGGTCTTAGAATAATTCCAGTACCCACTAAAATGATTTTGGATTCGTTCTGAAACAATTTCAGATTAGTGAATTTCATCTGCGAAAAACAGCCAAAGCGGTACCGGCAGCTCCGAAACATTTTCGGTTTTTATTTCTGAAAATTCCAAAAAGTTTCCAGAATGATTCTGGCACCCTCCAAGAATTATCAGGCATGTGCCGAAACCATTTTGACTTAATGGCATACCCCGAAACAACTTTTTCGGTTTCACCGAAACTCATCCGGTGACCTCTCTCTGCGGTACGATTCCGCTGTCCGAAACTTTTCGGTGTCCGAAACTTTTTCGGTGATTTTCTCTCAGACTCCCTGTCTAGTATTCAGCAGATAGATGACCCTTAAGCGTGTGACCCTATAGGTTCGGTGAAGTATAGACATGACCTGGAACCCCTTCCGATCAATGATCAACATTGGAGCCGTGGACACCCATATTGACCCCTATACCCACACGAATGAATATTCGAGTGAACCTCCAGTTGAGGTGAGCTATTCCTGTTGCTTCATGATATATCACAAACACCTGAGGTGAGATTTATTGCATCCCCGTGGGCCAACACTTTGTCCACTATGCAAGTTACCTCATTACCGGTTTTGTTCTCTTTTCTCGTTTCATGTTCCGGCATCCCCGTGATCAAATCACAAAGTGTCTGGCCAGACGATGATGGACACCGTAACACCGAGAGGGCCCGAGTATATCTCTCCATCGTCGGAGGAGCAAATCCCAATCTCGAGCTATCAAGTTACTTAACATACTTTCCCATGAACCCGTAAGCCGCCGTAATAGCCATCCAGTTACGGATGACGTTTAACAAACCCCAAAGTTCATGAAGCAAGCATGAAGAAACTCGATACTCTCATGGTCTAAGGAATTATGCAAACATTAACTATCTCTGTGTTATAAACCATTAACTTGTGACGAATGTATCTCATAGCATAACATCAATTCGGGTCGATTCAACACAAATGTTCTCTTAACATTGTGCCCTCAAGGTTGCTGACATAGACATGCCCATGATCAGGAAAACATAACCATCATGCAACACTTGAGCTAGTCTTAGAGGCCAGACTAGGAATACTTCTTACCGTTTATTATTCCACATGTGCATATGAGTCTTCCTCCGAGCCTCGTGGATATTGCAGACTCGAGAATCATTGCAGTTATAGCATGGAACATAAACATAATTGTGAACTCGGAGATAAATAATATCATTTATTATTGCCTCTAGGGCATATCTCCTACACAATCCAAGTGCTGCCGCAGCTGCTATGATCTCGGGGTCCTCTTCCGGACCGGCTTTCACTATGAGCGGGGGGGTCGATTGTTTATTCTGCATCCCGAGCTGGTCAACTTGTTTCCCGCTTTTTTTACTTTCTTCTTTCTCCACCTTCAATATTTTTGCTTGCCTATGAAGTTCATGTCCATAGTCGTCAGGCATATTCAGCTCGGCTTGGGACGGTGTCGTCAAAAAATCCTTAGCCCACTTCTTTTGCTTCTCAGTGAATACTTGCTTGGGCTCAGGCTCTTTTATCGCCTTCGTATCCGCCTTCCATTTCTCATAATGAGCAGACGCGGCCAATTTGGTTTCAGCTTCACTAAGTTCCCAAGGCCTTGGGAGGAGAGGCTTCAGTGATGGCTCCGGTACCCTTGTGGTCTTAGGTACATAAGGGTCCGGGTTAATAGTCCAGGAGCGGGTTTCCTTGCTGTCCGCCTGCTTCTGCTTATTCGCCGGAGGTGGATTGGGGGGCGTCGTACCCGCCGGAGGAGGATTGGGGGGCGTCGTACCCGCCGGAGGAGGATTGGGGGGCGGCGGCTGCTTACTCGCCGGAGGTTGTGGATCGGGGGACGGCGTCGAATGGCGTGAAGGAGGTGTAGGTGAACCACCACGACCACCACCACCGCCACCACCACCACCACCACCACCATCGGAGGGGGGTGGACTTGTTAGCCTTGGCGCCTCACCTGGAAACACTATGTACTTCTTTTTCCATAGAATGACTGGCGCTTGACATCTCCAAGTCTTCTCTCCCCTTCGGGTGTAGCTTTGTCAATCTCCAGGTCCTCAAACTCTTGGACTATGTCTTCCACCGTGACACGAGCATAGCTATATGCAATGGGGTTGTTGTGGTGGAGTGCTCCAGGTGTACAGGGTAAAGCACTGCCGGTAGCTACCTTCGTTGAAACGTTCCCCACGGGATAATGCAGATCACATTCTTTCATCTCCTTTACATCATCCAAGGGGTAGTGAGGCTCCGGTGCACGAATCTCAATCGTCGGTGCATTAGCACCAGGCGGGGCATCCGTGGAAGCCACGCTGCTTCTCCGCCGCTGGCTTCCGCGATCCGCTTCATGATCTTCATGCGGCCCTGCAGCCAATTTTTCTTTTACTAGTTCATGCACGGTCTGCTTCAACTCATGGAGTTCCGATGCAAACTTCGCCAAAAGATCTGCATCCCGGTCCGTCTTTCTCTTACGGCTTCTGTAACAGTACGGGTCATTGTCCTGGGAAAACCCTACTTTCCACGGAATTCTGCCTTTGCCTCGTACATGTCCTCCGTGTTCATCATTCCCGAGGGCTGTTGTCAGTGCGTCTTTCTCTCTGTTGAACTTGATCAAGCCCTCTTGAGCTTGGGTCATTGCGTCAATAAGGGCTTGGGTGGGAGCAAACTTTTTCTTCCGGTGAACACACACCCCTGTCTCCGGGTCTAGCGATCCCCCATGCCCGTACCACCAGCTTTTGGCCCTTGGGTCCCATCCCTCTGTACCTAGAGGGATTCCTCGCACCCTCAGGTCCTCCTCCATCTTGTGCCACTTAGGCTCCGAAAGGCGGTATCCTCCTGGCCCCATAATATGATGGTACTTTTTCTTACTCGCATTATCCTTATTTTTTTCGATATTTCCTTGAAATGCTCCGATTTCTTTTGCCTCACGAATTCTGGCCAATCATCTTTCAGTTTCTCATGTTGTCCATTGAAATCCGGAGTCTTGCCCTTGTTGACATAGTCACGGGTTAAATTTTTCTTGAAGTTCCGGAATGCTTCGGCCATCTTCTGAAGAGCGAACTCTTTAACTAGCCTCCTCCTCTCACGTCCACCCGGAACCTCGTTACCGAATTCATCGACTTTGTTGTATTCCGGAGGTAGAATGAAATGTTCCATAAGCTTTCTCCAGCAATCCTTTTTCGTTCTCTTGTCGACAAAACTGAAACCAAGACGTGCCTTCTTTGGCTCCTTCCATTCCTGGACGGTGATCGGGACGTTGTCTCTAACAACGACTCCGCATTGGTTGATAAACTTTGAGGTGTGCTGTAGGGGCTTGCCGGTTTCACTGACAAAATCAATGGTATATGTTTCTCCTGTTTTCGTCGCCTTGGATTTGCCACGCTTTGTCGTACTCGATCCGGCCGAGGGCTAAAAAAAGAAAGAGAGTCGCGTGCGTTAATACATATGTATTCACATTTCAGTAAGTTTGTATCACGAGAGGCTCAATGTATATATATACCTCGCCGGAGGTGGTTGCTACTTGCAATTCGAGATCGTCGTTTGTTGACGGTTGACCTCCGTCGACAATGTCCGTTCCTTCACCTTCTTGATCATCGACAATGTCTGTTCCACCATCAAGGTTCAGAAAAGAAGAGACTACATCCTCTTCTTGCTCATCTGCTGAGCCCGGCACATAAGGAATCTCGTTGTTTATGATGCCCATTAAATAACGTTCAACCTCCGGATCCCTAAGCGGCTCGGCTCTATCGTCCGCCATATGTCACTCCTGCATGTAGTAAAAATTAATTAAGTATAAAGGAATTAAAAAATAAGATTAAGGGGACATAGAGGAGGAGCAGCGACGGTTGAATGATTAAGAGCTATTAATTTTTGCTTTCATTTCAGCCATTTTTGGAAAAAACAACATCCGTCGAACCGCCGGGTTTCCTGGCGAGTCCACGTGGGACCCCTTCATCAGTCCTACGTGGCGGGCGCCCCCATATCTGCTCCATATTTGGGCTGGATATCAAGGGTGCCGATCAACTCGAGCATTTGAGGCCCGTTTAAGGAACCCGTTCGGGTAAAAAAATTGTGACCCGTCAGTGACCGGGTGGCCCATCCGGCGTATGAGGTGGGTTTAAGACGCCCGGATGTAGATGCCCTAGGGCCATCGTAGACGAGGCGGACTGGAGGCGGCGTCGGCGGAAAGCACAGAAAACCTAATCTTGAAAGAAGAGGCGGCGGCGGGGGCTATGTCTTAGATCGGTTAATGAGCTTGATGTGATTAATCAAGCTTCTTATAGAGACCCGATTAATTTTTATTTTGTTTACAAATTTCAGAGATGTATCTTTTGTTTCTTCTGTTGGAGTTTCCTTTTCACAAGGAGCCGTCTCTTTTTGTTTCTCCGTGCTATTTTCTTTTTAATTTTCTTTTGTATATTTCTCTCTCTGCTCTCTCTCTCTCGCTCGCTGACGGGTGACCACCAGCACGGGCACGCACGGCGGCGCCGTTTCCGCACGCGCGCGAGGCTGGCAAGGCGCGCATCCAGTACGCGGCGACGAGGAGGACGGCAGGCGGCGACGGGCGAGAAGGCGGGCGAGAAGACGACGGCGGCGGTCCCCTCTTCTTCTAGGCACGCGAGGAGGACGGCAGGGGGCGGCGAGCACCTACCGGAGACGAGGGCGGCGCGGAGAAGACGAGGGCGGCGGCGCGGAGAAGACGAGGGCGGCGCCGCGGAGAAGACGAGGTCCTGGATGCGTTTGGTGGTTAGCGCGGAGAAGACGAGGGCCGTGGAGAATATATAGGGCAAGCCTTTAGTCCCGGTTGGGGACACCAACCGCGACTAAAGGGTACCTTTAGTCGCGGTTGGTGTCCCCAACCGGGACTAAAGGGGTACCTTTAGACGAGGTTGGTGTCACGACCCGCGACTAAAGGTTCTTTCGCGCCATTTTCGTTCCCGCGCGGAAAGAGCCTTTAGTCGCGGTTCGTGTCACGAACCGCGACTAAAGGACCTTTTTCAAATACTTTGCATTTTAAAATCTTAAAAATACAAATAATATATCAAAAAATTCAGAAAAATAAAACTAATTCATTTTAAAATCTTAAAAATACAAATAATATATCAAAAAATTCAGAAAAATAAAACTAATTCATTTTAAAATCTTAAAAATAGAAATAATATATCAAAAAATTCAAAAAAATAAAAATAATTCATTTGAAAATCTTAAAAATACAAATAATATATCAAAAAATTCAAAAAAATAAAACTAATTCATTTTAAAATCTTAAAAATACAAATAATATATCAAAAAATCAAGAAAAATAAAACTAAGTCATTTTAAAATCTTAAAAATACAAATAATATATCAAAAAATTCAGAAAAATAAAACTAATTCATTTTAAAATCTTAAAAATAGAAATAATATATCAAAAAATTCAAAAAAAACTAATTCATTTGAAAATCTTAAAAATACAAATAATATATCAAAAAATTCAAAAAAATAAAACTAATTCATTTTAAAATCTTGAAAATACAAATAATATATCAAAAAATCCAGAAAAATAAAACTAATTCATTTTAAAAATTCAGACCGATTGTTTTGTTCTACATCGTCGATCCCTTGAAGGTTTGACAAAAGGTTTGATACATCATTCAGTTCATCGACCAAATACAAATCATCCGGATTCGCCATCATACGTCCTGCCGTGCATTTGGTATGCATATATGCACTCAGTAGCCACGGCAGGGCTGTATGATGGCGATACCGATTGTTTTGTTCTACATCCTCGATCCCTTGAAGGTTTGATACATCATTCAGTTCATCGACCAAATACAAATCATCCGGATTCGCCATCGTACGTTTTAATTCACATGATCCATTCAACAAAGTTTGGTACAATAAATTATTACACATCAATTCTTCCCTTGTGTCCCTGCTTGCTTACGATTGTGCCGTATCCATGGAGCATCCTCATCATTTAACTTAATGCTTGGGTCAGTGTTCACTTTGAAGGGCGGAATTTCACCAAACATATTATAATCTTCTGACATGTCTGTCTTGTCCTCCACTCCCACGATGTTTCTTTTCCCTGAAAGAACAATGTGGCGCTTTGGATCATCGCATGATGTACTGATCGTTTTCTTATCTTTCCGTTTCCTCGGTTTGCTACTCATGTCCTTCAAATAAAAAACCTGAGCGACATCTTTGGCAAGGACGAATGGTTCGTCAAGGTAACCAAGATTGTTGAAATCCACCATTGTCATTCCGTATTGCTCGTCCACCTTTACCCCACCTCCTGTTAGCTTGAACCATTTGCACCGGAACAAAGGGACCTTAAAGGAGGGTCCATAGTCAAGTTCCCATATCTCCTCTATGTAACCATAATATGTGACCTTTTGCCCATTCTCGGTTGCTGCATCAAAGCGGACACCACTGTTTTGGTTGGTGCTCTTTTTATCTTGGGCGATGGTGTAAAATGTATTCCCATTTATCTCGTACCCTTGGAAAGTCGTTATAGTCGAAGATGGTGTCTTGGCCAACATGTACAGCTGATCTCCAACATCATTGTCATTCATTAAATGTTTTCGCAACCAACTGCCGAAAGTCTCCATGTGGGCCTTTCTAATCCAGGATTCAGGCTTCCCCGGGTTGTCCGAGCGTAAAATATTCTTGTGTTGCTCGAAGTACGGAGCCACCAAGCTGGAATTTTGCAGAACTGTGTGGTGTGCTTCAGTCATAGAATGACCGTCCATACATATCGTTGATTTCCTTCCGATCGTGCCTTTTCCACTTAGTCTCCCCTCGTGCCGCGATTGAGGAATACCAATCGGCTTAAGGTCAGGAACATAGTCAATACAGAACTCAATTACCTCCTCATTTCCATAGCCCTTGACGATGCTTCCTTCTGGCCTAGCACGGTTACGAACATATTTCTTTAATACTCCCATGAACCTCTCAAAGGGGAACATATTGTGTAGAAATACAGGACCGAGAATGGAAATCTCTTCGACTAGGTGGAGCAGGAGGTGCGTCGTAATATCGAAGAAGGATGGTGGGAACACCAACTCCAAACTGACAAGGCATTGGACCACATCGTTCTGTAACCGTGGTAGATCTTCTGGATTGATTACCTTCTGAGAGATTGCATTGAGGAATGGACATAGCTTCACAATTGCTACTCGAACATTTTCCGGTAGGAGCCCCCTCAAAGCAATCGGAAGCAATTGCGTCATAATCACATGGCAGTTGTGAGACTTCAGGTTTAGGAACTTTTTGTCGGCCATATTTATTATTCCCTTTATATTCGACGAGAAGCCAGACGGGACCTTCATACTGCTCAGGCATTCAAAAAAAATGACCTTCTCTTCTTTGGTAAGAGCGTAGCTGGCATGACCTTGAAACCATTCCGGATGCCGGTCATCTGGGTCTTTCAAAAGTTGCTGGTCCTGCCGTGCTTCCTTTCTATCATTTGTCTTCCCATACACGCCCAAGAAGCTTAGCAGGTTCACGCAAATATTCTTCGTAACATGCATCCATTGCAGAGCGGACATCTAGGACTTTCCAATATTGTAGCTCCCAAAATATAGATTTCTTCTTCCACATGGGTGCGTGCCCGTCAACTCCCCGCGGAACTGATTGTCCGCCAGGACCCTTTCCAAAGATGACTTTCAAATCCTTGACCATATCAAATATCTCAGCACCAGTACGTTCCGCAGGCTTCGGCCGGTGATCTGCCTTGCCGTTGAAATGCTTGCCTTTCTTTCTTACGTTATGATTTCGAGGAAGAAATCGACGATGACCCAGGTACACGTTCTTCTTACAATTACCCAAACGTACACTTTCAGTCTCATGTAAGCAGTGCGTGCATGCATTGTATCCCTTATTTGTCTGTCCCGAAAGGTTACTGAGAGCAGGCCAATCGTTGATGGTTACAAAAAGCAACGCTCGTAGGTCAAATTCCTCTTCTTTGTGCTCATCCCAGACACGTACACCAGGTCTGCCCCACAACTGTAAAAGTTCATCAACTAATGGCCTTAGGTACACATCGATGTCGTTGCCGGGTTGCTTTGGACCTTGGATGAGCACTGGCATCATAATGAACTTCCGCTTCATGCACAACCAAGGAGGAAGGTTGTAGATGCATAGAGTCACGGGCCAGGTGCTATGGCTGGAGCTCTGCTCGCCAAAAGGATTCATGCCATCAGTACTTAGACCAAATCTTATGTTCCTTGCGTCAGCTGCAAAATCTTTGAACACTCTGTCGATCTTTCTCCATTGCGTTCCATCAGCGGGGTGTCTCAACTCCCCGTCGGACTTACGGTCCTCTTTGTGCCATCGCAACGACTTGGCATGCTTTTTGTTCCTGAACAGACGTTTCAACCGTGGTATTATAGGAGCATACCACATCACCTTGGCGGGAACCCTCTTCCTGGGTTTCTCGCCCTCAACATCGTCACCAGGGTCATCGCCTCTGATCTTATAACGCAATGCAGTGCATACAGGGCATTCATTCAAATTCTCGTATTCACCGCGTTAGAGGATGCAGTCGTTAATGCATGCATGTATCTTCAGAACCTCTAAACCTAGAGGGCAGACAACCTTCTTTGCTTCGTACGTACTGGCGGGCAACTCGTTATTCTTCGGAAACATATTCTTCAACATTTTCAGCAAATTTTCAAATGATGAGTCAGCTACACCTTCCCGTGCCTTCCATTTTAGCAAATCCAGTGTGTAGCCTAGCTTTTTCAGACTATTATCGCATCCTGGGTACAGCGACTTTTTGTGATCCTCTAACATGCGATCCAAATTCTCCCTCTCCTTGTCAGTTTCGCAGCGTCTCCGTGCATCAGCAATGTTCCGACCAAGATCATCAGCGGGCTCATCATGTGCCTCTTCTTCACCTTCACCTAACCCTTCCCCACCTTCAGCATCATCCTCCATGAAAGTATCACCGAAATGATCATGATAGTTGTCATCGATATCATCCCCTTCTTCATCTTCTTCCATTCTAACCCCTCTTTCTCCATGCTTGGTCCAACAATTATAGCTTCGCATGAAACCGTGCTGAAGCAGGTGCATGTGAACGTCTCTTGAGGAGGAGTAACCCTTCTGATTCTTACAGACAGCACATGGACAGATAATAAAACCTCGCTGCTTGTTCGCATTTGCCACTACGAGGAAATCTTTCAAACCCGTAGTGAACTCGCCGGAGAGTCGGGGACCGTACATCCATTGCCGATTCATCTGCATTATTATTATATAAAGTATATAATTAACCATCATGCATTTGTTAAACTAACTAGCTAGAAATAATACAAATTAAACAATGAACTACACACATGCATATTTTATCAATGACACATGAAAGGTTCAAGTTGCTAACCGCGATCGCGGAGGAAAAATAAATGAGAAAGCTCAAGTGTGGCTCGGACACTTCATATCATGTTTGTTTCATGCTCTCGGGCATTTCATCGAACACCTTGTGTGCATAGGAGGAACCAAAAGCAAACCCACCACCCCCCTTCTGAATATTGTGAATAGAAGTGGCACCAATTGTGGCTAAGTGAAGTGAGCTGAGTCCTATATATAGGGATGGGCCTTTAGTCCCGGTTGGCCTGGCCAACCGCGACTAAAGGCCTTCGTGCCAGCCTGAGGACCTTTAGTCCCGGTTGGCCAGGCCAACCGGGACTAAAGCCCCTCCTGTCCGCCAGCTGTCGACCGAGCGCGCTGGGCCCAGATAGTTGGTCGCGGGTCTCCTCCCGAACCGCGACTAAAGACCCCTTTGGTCGCGGTTCGATTATTTTAGGGACTAATGGGGGCGTATGGAAGCCTCTTTTTCTACTAGTGACAACTACGCTGGTGTCTCAAAAATAAAAAGAGACTATGCTGTTATCTTGGATTTGGGAATCAATCCTATGGTTTCTGCAATCTTGAGCTTCTTCCTGGCGTAATGCACATACCTCCTTGGCAGATCACACTGAAATTGGAAAGAATGAGCTATTACATACAGAACCTGCAAGGGGACACAATATTGCCTCCCAATATCTATACAACATATATACCTTGAAACTAAATTCCTGCGAAATTAACATACGCGCTATCCACTCTGGAACCTATATATAAACATACACACGAAGGAGAGACATCAGATGTGAGGATATGGTCTACATAATGGATTACAATGTATGCGAGACCACACCACAGTGTACTTACTTCCTTGCTGATGCCCTCCGTGCACCGTCGAAACTACAAGGAGAGGTGATCAAAGCAATTTGCATCGTAAGAGATAAACTAATTAACCAATAATGAAACAGCAAATAGAAAGTCTGTGAATGGAAAAGGAAAGAAAAACTTACTTCTTCCTCCAATCCCAACGAGACAGGGTGACTCAGCTCGTGCTCCAAATCACGTTTGCGTAATGGAAACGGGTTCTCCTTATACACATGCTCCATAGCATCTCTGAAAGACATCTATACATTGTCCAACGAAGAAGAAAACAACATCAAGGTTAAAAGGCACTGACAGATCCGACCAATAAAATGACATTGTTCTTAGTTATGATGTACAAAATGCTGACCTGCTGCCGATTGACCAGCTTCCAAATCTCAAAAAACACAGAGTCAAGATCTTTCACAAACGCAACCATAACCATAACCAGAGCTTGCAATCTAAATAAGCAAGGGACAGATGAACTATACCCGGAAACCATAATATGCTAGGCTCAGAGGAATGTTTTCGAACCTAGTAGCAATCCTAACTGCTTGGCGCCAAGCTTTTGCACGCAATTCATGCCACTAAATAGTAGAACAGACAAGTTATTGTGATGCTACTATGCGCATATAGAGACTAGTTGTCATTACATTGTTTTGAGAGGTCGTAGGTGTGTACCTCCATATAGCCTTTAAGCACATGTTCTTCAATCCACTGTCAAGACCAAATGGTTGTTAGTCCCAAAATTTATTTTACTGAGCAGAGTTTTAAACTTGGAGCAGCTGATGGTTGCACCATGCATACCTTAAGATCCTTCACAATCGTTTCCCAGTACAGCAGATAATCTCTATCAGTTTCAGGGGTGCTATAAAACTCTCGGTATTTACTCCAACTTTCATACTCAACGCCCCCTGCACCAAAAAAGAAGGGAAGCAACATATTACTGCTGCCGTGAGAATAACATGCAGCGGACATAAGGACGTGGAATGATGCTCTTAGGATAATGTGTGTGCGGCTATTACTGATTCAAGTAGTTGCACACTTCAAGAAATTTCGAGTACTTGCGCACTCGAAGAAATTCCAAAAAAAAAAGAAACACACATGGTACTGGAACCAAGGTTTTGGCTACCGGTCGAAATTTCGAGATTTCATGGTTACCACGTATTTCCGTGCCCCTCGATAAATCCCCGTACCAAGCAAAAAATACCATTTTTTTGAATTTTTTGAATTTAAACACTCGTTTTATAGTAGAGTACGTAGGATCTAATTAATTCCATAAGAGTTGGTTCTGGCGTGTTGGTAGCAACCTAGTTCCTGTTTCCAGAGGTCTCTGGTTCAAATGTTCGTTCATTCACTTATTTGAATTCAAAATTCAACTATAAAATTCATTTGAAATATTTTCGGTATTTCTCGGTAACCGTGGTAACCGCATTTATCGGTCACCCTCGGTAAAAATACCTCATTCGGTAACCAAAACCTTGACTGGTAGTACATACATACTTACTTCATTACAAGGGACTAGCCGCTGATAGTCGCTCAAGGACGTGGGTGAAGAGGCGCCCAAGTCAAACCACCAGCCGAAGGCTTCATCTCCCAGGTAAAGACGGTGGTTGTCCAAGGCAAGCTCTGGAGGGTACTCGTAGTCGAATGCAGCATCGTCAATAGGCACTCCTTTCAGCAACTACGTACACAGAAGGACAGATGAGTAAGGTATATATATGACTGCAGGTAGATACATTGACAGGCAGGCAGGAGGAGCATTGGACTGAAAATGAGAGAGACTAACCATGCAAGCTTTGAGCCGATATCGTGCGTACTTGTGACTGAGCCTGTTCGCCTCCTCTTCATCCAATCTATCCTCGGTGTCAACTTCATGTACTACGTGAGACCTGAGCCGTGCATCGTCTGCCTGGAATTCCTCCTCGGGGATATCATCCATCAGTGAGGAGGGCATCATCTAGTCGGCTCAAGAGCTTGTGGACTTGGTACTCTACCATAGCAGCCCGCAGCTGGTCATCGTAGAAAAAAGGACGAACAAGGGCTTCGACGGTTTCGTCGGAGGGGAGATTTGGGCCTTCCTCGTCGGCGTAGGCTGGTAGAGGCAGCATGGCGAGGCGCGAGGCGAGCATCTCATGGTACCTCGACTCGTACTCGCGAGCCGGCCGGGCGTCCGACGGCTCATCGAGGGATTCCGACAATGGTGCGCCGGAAGTCGTGCTGCTGGTGGTGCCATCTGATTCGACTTGGGATCCAGACAACGATGCGCCATCTTCGCCACGGCGCCGTCGGGAAGATCCTTCGCGAGGAGAACTCCTACGGCGGAGGCGCTTCTTCTGCGGCATCGGCACCAGATCGGCGGTCACATGGGGTGGGATCGTGGTGACGGCGAGGGCCCCAATGAAAGCAGGCGTTTGATTCCGAGATTTCTTTTGGTCTTTTTATTAAGAAGGCAATCCCTTTTGGTTATGGTTTTTGCTTTTCTCATCGCAGCGTACTAAGCCTACTCCTTCTGACTCATATCATAATCCCTTATGATAGGAATTATATGTGAGAATTTGAGAAAAACTCAATTTCCTTGTTTGGTTCGTGGGAATTGACAAGGAACTAGACAAGAGAAGTTAACGTAAGTAATGATCAAGAGTTAAGATTGCCTCACTAAAATAAGTCTCTTCCAACTCGAGTTGGAGTCTCAAGTCTATTACTATTTCCTGGCCAGTGCTAGGCGTCATCCGGCTGATTTTAGCCAAAATTAAGCCGCCACCAAAGACGTTGGATCAGACCCTCCCAGCCGCACGATCAGGCCTCCCATGACGGCACTACGGAGCAGCTCAGTGGCAGCGCCCTGCAGTACCGATAGCGCGCCATTGCAGCGCGGACGAGCTTCGGTGCAACCCTGGCGAAGCTTCAACGACTCCGGCGGCGCTTCATTGCAACTCCGGCGACGCTTCAATGCATCTCCAGCGAAGCTCCCACGACCCCGCGGCGCTTCATTGCAGCTCCGGCGACGCTTCAATGCATCTCCGGCGAAGCTCCGACGAAGCTTAAATGCATCTCCGGCGAAGCTCCGACGATCCCGCGACGCTTCATTGCAGCTCCGACGAAGCTTCGACGACCCCGCAACACTGCATTGCAGCTCCGGCGAGGCTTCATTGCAAATTCCGGCGAAGCTCCGATGACCTCACAGCGCTTCATTGCAGCTTCGGTAGTCCCGGTGATTCAGGTGCTTCACCGCAACGACGGCTAGTCTGTCTCTGCTTCGTCGGCTGCTGCAGGTCGCTGGCCAGCCTGCAGCACAACACCACCGCGCGGTGAGCTGGGTCATGACGCGGTGGGGCCGCGGGCCGCCGGCGTCGCTCCCACTAGTAGAAAAAGGGGCTTTTGTCCCGGTTGGTAAGGTCCTTTAGTCCCGGTTTTCGAACCGGGACTAAAGGGTCGTTACTAATGCCTCTCCCCTTTAGCCCCGGTTCTTACACGAACAGGGACTAAAGGGCGCGGCCACGTGGAGCTCCACCTTAGTCCCGGTAAAGGAAATTTTATGCTTTTTTTTGAATTTTTTTTATTTTCAAATTTATGAATTATTTTAACCTCTAGTCTCTAATCACCACCCCTCATCACTGCTCAATTTATCCTCTAATCACCCCTCATCATTCCAAATCATCTAACTTCCCGAACGGTCACCCATCCTCCCACTCCCCCAGACTGAGCACGCTTAACTTCCGGGTTCTATTCTCCCTCGTTTCCAAGTCTGCACTTGTTGTTTTCCTGACAATAGTAAGATGTCAATCCTATTAACCTTCAGGAATTTTGCTTGAGCATGAAGTGACACATTTCACTGTTTGAGTTTGAAACTATTGTTTTAAAAAACAATAATTATTTTGTAACACTAATATTTCTTGAATAATTAGTTTGACCATTGTTTGACCACAGTTTGACCAGATTTGACCAAAATTCAAAATAACTGAAATAATTATTTAGTAACACTAATATTCTAGAATAATTAGTTTGACCATTGTTTGACCACAGTTTGACCAGATTTGACCACATTTTTTCCAAACAAAAAATTGAAACTATATATTTTTCTGTTACTAGTGGCGCACCTAGCAAATGGTGCGCCACTAGTAAGTTTGAAATTTTTTCGATTTTTTCCACTCTAGATCTTAAAAGACCCGTAACTTTTTTTCTGTTAGGTTTTTGAGGATTTTGAAAATGTTTAACGGGGTTCCCTAGTTAAATTCTTATGTAACTTTTCGAGTAGATGATTTTTCATATAAAAAACTTTTTAATCCGAGTTCGTATGCAAAAGTTATGCCCATTTTACAAATTCCAGAGAGATTTTGCAAATAAAGTCGAAATTCATATTTGTAAATTTTCCCAACAACTAGACCACATATCACATGGGAAACTTATTTTATTTTACTTTTTTGACATTGCCATCATTTTCTTTTGTTTTTTCTAAAACTGAAAAGGCGGTCGGGGGGGGGGGGGAGTTTGAAAATGGGACCTTTAGTACCGGTTCGTGCCATGAACCGGTACTAATGCCTCAAAGCCCATTAGTACCGGTTGGTGGCACCAACCGGGACTAAAGGTCTAACCTTTAGTCCCGGTTGGTGCCACCAACCAGGACTAATGGGCATCGCACCCTTTAGTCCCGGTTCGTGGCACGAACCGGGAGTAAAGGGCCCAGGTGAACCGGGACTAATGCTTTAGCCGCACGAACCGGGATAAATGCTCACATTAGTCCCGGTTCGTGACTGAACCGGGACTAATGTGAAAACTGCACTGTGACCAAAGCCCTGTTTTCTACTAGTGTCCCAAGGTACACCGTCTTCTTGACCTCGCCGGCGCGGTCGGAGAAGTCGACGGCGGTGGCGCCGGACCGGAGGGACACGAGGTGGAGGGCGTGGCAGTTGAGGCGCACGCCAGTGGCGCTGCCATGGGAACTACTCTCGAGCTGGGACGAACAAAGTTGGGGGAAGGAAAAAATGTGTGGAGGAGAGATGCACTGAAGAGATAAGGTAGCTGGAGGTGGTGAAAGCGGTGGATGGGCCCAGGGACATGTGTCGAGCGTTGCACGTGGTTTACGCGTGTGATAGATAAATCGGTTGATTTTAATACTTTTCCCTATTTCCTTATGAATTCTCAACCCCCCTAAGACCAAACAATAGATTTGAAATTTCATACCCCTTCAATTTTCCATTCCCTAGCTCTAATTACCCCCAACCAGTTCTTTTTTTAGAGAGAGAGAGAGAGAGAGAGCCTCATGGATGCAACCTGGAGTTACATTGCGACCGACACCGAGCTATAAAATATGTGCCGTCACACTCAAACAAACAATTGACATGACTAAAACCGGTAAATGAGGAACTCTCCGCCAAACCCCTGATGTCGGTGATCATCAAACCAATGGTAAAATTATTGGAGGGGTAATAATATGAGTGATGGATAATCAATCCGAGATGAAGTATGCCTTCTGAAATCCCTCTTGACAGATGAGAATGAGCGCGTGACGAAGCACCCCTGCCCTCAGCTAATTGTGGCATGGTAACCTCCTCAATGTACTCATGGCAAGCCACCAAATGAACACTTGTGGTTCCGGATTACCACACCCTCTCCCATCCATCGAGAAGTCTAAACAGCGCATCATCAACATTGATCACCAGCATGTATGCCGGTAGCGGAGCCATCAAAAAGCTGAAGAGGGGGTATCACACATGTTCGCATTCACGGGTTTAGGCAGTTCTGCACAATCAGTTCCACATAAGTTTTAGCTTTAGCGGCCACTTTGTGTGGATGCAAGATTTCTTCATTGTTTCTAGCATCATTTTCGGCTTAGTTAACCATGGCAGTAGCTTCATTGGGTGAGGCTCGATGAAGGAAATTGAAGACCCACTGCTTAGTGTTGACTAGCTCCTTTCCGTGCAAATGGAACCCGTAATCATGCTTCACTTCGCAAACTTGACGCGTGGACTGGCAGAGTTGGAACAAGCTAGGGCAGGCGTACTCCTTTTCCTAGGTTTGGTTTGCGTGCAATCGATTATGCGCTTTGGTTCCATTTACCGCCAAACATATCACAGTTCTTTAGGGTTTTGTTGATGGCAAACCATGTGTGGGGTTCTAGTTCAAAAGTGTGTGAGGACAAGCTGATCTTGAGGGGATGATGAACCATCTTGGACGATTTAAAACCCTTAGCAAACATCCATAAGTACTAAGAATTCATTAAGGTAAAGTCAACCACAACATTAAGACCTATGAGTCCTCCATATCTGACATGATTTGTATCATATATATACTCAGGTATGGTAATATGAGTCACTCCGGCCACCCTATGCATATTCATTGCAACACATTGCTAACCCTTCAAGTGTGATATAACATAAGCGCGCACTCATACATAAGCATAAGAGGATAACACCATATCATAACGCACAATTCACATCTTATGTACTTAAATAGTTGATCCCCACTACTTCGAATACCTTAACATGCACACATGCATCACATCAAAGGCCCACCACAGCATGCATGGAAGGAAGTTCTGCATTATTAGTTGATCCCCACTATTTTTTTATCTCAACATGCCTCTCACTACACATGAGACCTCAACATCCATGAGATTCTTTTATTATCATTATGCTACTTGCATTAGTAATAATGACAACACAACATATCGTTGGATAATAATTCGTTGTATGAACCACCATGTTTAATTATGGGATACATAAGTTTGTGGATGGGTGAACCCTGCATAGAGGAATGATTTGGTCATGGAGATAATGGTGAAGTCGATGGAGATGATGGCAGTGAAGTTGATGGAGATGATGGCGGTGAAGTTGATGGAGATGATGGCGGTGAAGATGGTTCCCCCGGCGACACTACGACACCTTCTGAAGAGAGGGGGAAGGACCCACTCCTTGTTCTTCCTTCGCCTCCCTCCTGAATGGGAGGAAGTTTTCCTGTCTGGTCATTAGTATTTATGAAACCCGAAGGTCGAGAGACACCTTCGGGATTGAATCTAACCCCCTCCGACAGATTGCTAGATCAGGGTTTTTTCTTCTCTGCCTTGGAATCTCCTGAGGCGGCGGCGTAAACATTTCATAAAATATAGGACTATAGTTTTCATGTATATATATAGATCCATGGGCGTCGAGAGGCGGCGGAAAGGAGTCATACGGGCCCACACGGGTGGCTCACGAGGCCCAGGCTCAGGTCACAGGGTCCATGGGCCTCCCCTCTGGTAGGTCTTTGCCCCTAGTGCCTCCTGGTAATGTCCAACAACGACCTATTTTATTTTTATTTTTTGGTCCCTGGAAATATCATTTTTTTATTAAATCCAAAAACACTAAAAAAACAACTAGGAGTTCCCACTAGATAACTATTTTAGTCCAATAAATTTAAAAATATGTACCGAAACTATGTAAAAGTGGTATGCATATAGCATGAACATAACAAAAAATATTGATACGTCAGAGGTGTATCACAGAGCCTTAAAAGAACATGTGCAGAAGTATCGAAGAACACACCTGGTAGTGTCAAACGCATTCCGAATTTAAATGGGTAAGTGGGAAAAACACTTCCCCCAAATGAAGATGCCTCAATGCAGGAGTACTTGAGCAACACGTCACTCGGAGCTACGTTTCATATGCTTTCTTGTAAGGCATTTGAAGACTATGAGAACATGGCGGATGTGACACGTAATACACAACCACATACTCATGACAATTGGTATTACATTTGGGTGACCGAGATATATAAACACTGCCAGTTCTACGGATTCTACTTCAGAGATTCAAGTGCATCAGGCTTACTATTTGCTTTGGAAATCAAAAAACACTATGTAGGTCAAGGTCTCTGGATGATTAATGCTTCCTGACAAACTTAATACTAGAAATATGCTCAATTGAAGACACTACAAAATTGAGAGGGGAACAAACTGTATTCTCTGTGTGCTTGGATACTGAAGAAACCATAGAACATATGATCTTCTCTTGCACCTTTAGTACTAGCTGCTGGAACTATCTTGGGATTTATTGGCCGAATCAGCACACAAGATTTGATTGGGCGCCACATCTCAACAACTCATGGGCAAAACCCTTATTCACGGAAGTCTTTCTTCTTGCCTCATGGGGCATCTGGAAGGAAAGAAACAACAAAAAATTTCAAGGCATCCCGCCCCCCCAACCACCACCACCTCCAAGATCTAAATCCTCGCTTAGTAGATTTATCCATGACTTCTCTCTCCTTCCCTATAGGGTTAAGGATAAACACAACCCTTTTATTTCTAGCTTTGTTTCTTCCTTCCAATTATTTTGCCCTCTTGGTCTTATCCCAAAAGTGGCTAGATACTTGTAAATCTTGATGTACATTTTTTTAATTAATTGAAATGACATAGTGAGACACACTCTATCACTGTTTTCGGTAAAAAAAACACTTGCCTAAAAG
Organism: Triticum aestivum; assembly: GCF_018294505.1. Lineage (NCBI taxonomy): Eukaryota > Viridiplantae > Streptophyta > Magnoliopsida > Poales > Poaceae > Triticum > Triticum aestivum. Next base: position 605,936,296 of record NC_057802.1, read on the forward strand.
TGTCCTTTGACACCTGGTGGTACCGACCTATCCAAAAACACCTATGGGTTCCAAATACCTTACGGGTTCGTACATGATCGCTTGGAGGTCCCAGACATCAAAACACACATGATTGCCACAAAATAATCAAGCAACTACACCTTGGAGTATGAAACTAAGGATACTGATATCTTGGCAGCATTCTGAGTAAGTCCTCAGTCTGGGATTCCGCGCGAAGAAGCATCATACCTAATAGATCGAGCACCCTTTGGAAATGTCTCGGCAGTGCATGGCTAAGTCTCAGCTCAGATATTCTCGAAATTTTCTCTCAATAGCGGACCTATAGTATAACTGGTTTGTGGAGCTAAACCGTACTAGCTTGGATGTTCTCAACATGAAAACACTCAGAGATACTGGGCCTAACAGAGCACCTCTAAATGTCAAATGATCCAGGTAGTTTGGAGAAACATCTCGATAACTACAGATCAACGCTTAGGGTTCCAAATAGTTCGTTCAACATTTCTCTCAACTCACCCGGTTCAGTTGTACCGGCCGACCGATCCAATATCACTAGTTATATACTTAATTGATGGAAATGAGAGAAGATGAGTGACAATGGTGAGGGGTAGCTTCCTTCATTTTTTTCCAAGTGTCCATCCATATATCTAATCGTCATGCCTTTCTTGATAGTATGTGATGGCGAGATCCCTTGGGGGCAGGCCCATAATAAGGATTTGGCCCAGTAGGCCTGAACGACCTGGACCCACTTCTGGAAGCTACTTGTGTGGGTTGGCATCATGCAACTCATCCGGCTAACCTACAACATGACGTCCATGCGACTGGACCTAGAGTGGGTTATCAAGATAGACGTTACAAATGACACCATCAAGTTAACTTCATTGCAGTGCAGTAAAGTGAATAGTAATAACCATCATCATGGGACACTATTAGTGCGTGGCTTATACGATCGTTATACTCCCCTCATTATACCTCTAGTTCGCTTGAACTGCCCCAACCTTTCTCCATTGAAAAGAACTGAAAATGTGACAGAATTGACCATATTCATAACCATATCAATCCACTCTTGTGCAAAGCCCAGCTTACCCATCATGGCCTGAAGATAGAACCACTCAGGGCTGTTGTCGGTGTCAAAACCGACAGATCTCGGGTAGGGGGTCCCAAGCTGTGTGTCAGGGATCGATGGGTAATAGGAGACAGGGGACACGATGTTTACCCAGGTTCGGGCCCTCTCTATCAAGGTAATACCCTACTTCCTGCTTGATTGATCTTGATGAATATAGGGTTACAAGAGTAGATCTACCTCGAGATCATATGTTGTGGTCTAAAACCTGAGGGTATGATGAATAATGTCATAATAATCTATCGACTAGCCTGGCCTTGGCTTATATAATGCACCAGAGGCCTAGGATAACAAGAGTCCTAGCCGAATATGTTTGTGGAGAGGAGTCCTTGTCTTGATCACCAAGTCTTGCGGAATCTTCCTTGTATGCGGCATGGGCTGTCCGAAGTGGCCCATGATAGAACTGCCACGGGGTCCTCGGCCCGACCACCTGGTCGGGAGACGATGTGGTGAGTACCCCCTAGTCCAGGACACCTTCAGTAGCCCCCTGAACCGGTCTTCAAGTTAGGAACGCTCCTCGATTCTTCCGAAATGTTCTTCATCTTCGGTCATCGGTCTTGAAAACTGGTTCAACAAATCTTCTCATCTTCGATCTTGAGGATCGCCGAAGTAAATCCGAAGAGTTTACACGTCGGGTATCCGAGGAACGCCTTTAAGTTTCCGGCCTTTATCAATGCCTTGTTATTTTTATGCCACACCTCGGGTTTGAAGTTGTCCGGGGCGGTAGTGTCCTCTTGCGTTCGAGCTCCAACGCCGGACTGTATCTGAGCTACAACGCCGGACTATGTCCAAGCTCGATCGCCGGCCTATATCCGTGGTGTCATAGATCACCTTGGTTCAAAAAAGTTGAAGGAGTTTATTCGAGCTTAATGCCGGAAATGCCCTCTATGGAGCCTGCCACTGGCGCCCGAGCTTTATGCCGGACTGCTTCCGAGGTGGTGCACCACCCCGACTAGGGGCCGATTTTTTGTCAGTATTTTTGATTGGTGCAATTTATTCTCTGCCGAGATATATAGCTTGTAGCCCTCAAGGTGTGTATCGGTCTAAAACCTGAGATGCACCTAAAGGATGACATAAGACCACTGATCCCAGTAGCCCCTGAGACTCAGGTTGATTCGCAAAATCGTCCTGAGGATCAACTCCTAGCTCGGCAGAATACTTCGGGATACAAAAAGCTGTGTGCAAAGTCCTCGAGACTCAGGTTGGGTGCGGCCGACCAACGTGAGGTCATAATCTCCTCGAAAACTATATTGCACTTAAATTTTATGCACTGGATTGCCAATGCAGTAGCCCCCGAGACACTAGTTGGGTGGGAACACCAGATCAGGGGATCGATGTGCCCCTTTAATATTAGTAAATAATGAGCGCAAAGCCCAGTAGCCCCCGAGCCTTAATGTGGTCACGGGTGGCCAAATTAAGGATCGATATTTGTTTGACAGAAAAAAATTGTTGTGTTTAACACAAACTTCTCAGAAAGAGAATAAAGATCTCTTAAATGAGCTAGAGCCAGCGAAAGCTGGGCTCGCCAAGGTTGGACCCAAGGGGCTTAATGGATAGGAAATCGATGCCACTTGGGATTTAGGAGAGCTTTATGTAAGTTGCTCGGTTGTCTCAGTGAGATTGTGCCCCTTGGTCTTTAAAAGATGGGCTGCAATAAATCAACTTTACACGCATTTTATTATCCTATGTATCCAAGTATTTTACATCATTAATGCTTGGATCCGCATTGTACAAAACTTTGTTGACCGACCATCGGCTTCAACCTCCTCAGCCAGCAGCCGGGGAGTGCTTGTCCTTCTTTATAAAGCCTTCATAAGAGCAAAGATTTACGACAAACAAGGCAATCCGGTCATACGGCTTTATAAACAAAGGTACGCGGAGAGATATGTTATATTACTTTTTAATGTAAGAAACATCTTCCAAGGGAAATAGTCCCGCTATCGGTTCCTTTCTTTGGGTCGTCATGCTTATCATGATCATGAAACCTCACCTCCGATCAATGTGGGAGGAAAATATTGAGGATTTAGTTTGGGGAAAGTTCCCGAACTCTATGGTATTAATGAACCAAAATTTTCACTTCCATCGTTGCCGACCAATGTGATCCTTTAAGATTGCTAGCTTTCGGCTTCACCCAGTCTGAGGTACTAACTCGGATGACCCGGTAGTAACAATCACAGAGGTGCTCCCTTTACCGCCTAGCCGAACAATCGGGAACATAGGGGTAAGCACAAGAGCCAGGCAATCCAGCTTGGCCAAAATCTTAAGTCACATTGATGCATATTTATGGCTTTACAACGATGATTACGGAAGGCAGTCTGATACGTCTCCAACGTATCTATAATTTTTTATTGCTTCATGCTATATTATATCCTGTTTTGGACATTAATGGGCTTTATTATACACTTTTATAGTATTTTTGGGACTAACCTATTAACCGGAGGCCCAACCCAGAATTGCTATTTTTTGCCTATTTCAGTGTTTCGCAGAAAAGGAATATCAAACGGAGTCCAAACGGAATGAAACCTTCGGGAACGTGATTTTTGGAACAAACGTGATCCAGTGGACTTGGACCATACGTCAAGAAAGCAATCAGGAGGGCACGAGGTAGGGGGCGCGCCTACCCCCTGGGCGCGCCCTCCATCCTCGTGGGGCCCACGTTGCTCCACCGACGTACTTCTTCCTCCTATATGTACCTACGTACCCCCAAACTACCAGATATGGAGCCAAAAATCTAATTCCACCGCCGCAACCTTCTGTACCTGTGAGATCCCATCTTGGGGCCTTTTCCGGCGTCCTGCCGTAGGGGGCATTGATCACAGAGGGCTTCTACATCAACACCATAGCCTCTCCGATGATGTGTGAGTAGTTTACCTCAGACCTTCGGGTCCATAGTTATTAGCTAGATGGCTTCTTCTCTCTCTTTGGATCTCAATACAAAGTTCTCCACGATTCTCGTGGAGATCTATTCGATGTAATCTTCTTTTGCGGTGTGTTTGTTGAGACCGATGAATTGTGGGTTTATGATCAAGTTTATCTATGAACAATATTTGAATCTTCTCTGAATTCTTTTATGCATGATTGGTTATCTTTGCAAGTCTCTTCGAATTATCAGTTTGGTTTGGCCTACTAGATTGATCTTTCTTGCAATGGGAGTAGTGCTTAGCTTTGGGTTCAATTTTGCGGTGTCCTTTCCCAGTGACAGCAGGGGCAGCAAGGCACGTATTGTATTGTTGCCATCGAGGATAAAAAGATGGGGTTTATTTCATATTGCATGAGTTTATCCCTCTACATCATGTCATCTTGCTTAAAGCGTTACTCTGTTCCTATGAACTTAATACTCTAGATGCATGCTGGATAGCGGTCGATGTGTGGAGTAATAGTAGTAGATGCAGGCAGGAGTCGGTCTACTTGTCTCGGACGTGATGCCTATATACATGATCATACGTAGATATTCATATAACTATGCTCAATTCTATCAATTGCTCAATAGTAATTTGTTCACCCACCGTAATACTTATGCTCTCGAGAGAAGCCACTAGTGAAACCTATGGCCCCGGGTCTATTCTCCATCATATTAATTTCCCGACAACAAGCTATTTCTGGCGCCGTTTATTTTGTTTTCTTTACTTTTACTCTTTATCATAAAAATACCAAAAATATTATCTTATCATCTCTATCAGATCTCACTTTCGTAAGTGACCGTGAAGGGATTGACAACCCCTTTATTGCGTTGGTTGCGAGGTTTTTATTTGTTTGTGCAGGTGCGAGGGACTCGTGCGTGGCCTCCTACTGGATTGATACCTTGGTTCTCAAAAACTGAGGGAAATACTTACGCTACTTTACTGGATCACCCTGTCCTCTTCAAGGGAAAACCAACCCAGTGCTCAAGAGGTAGCAAGAAGGATTTCTGGCGCCGTTGCCGGGGAGTCTACGCAAAAGTCAACATACCAAGTACCCATCACAAACTCTTATCTCCCGCATTACATTATTTGCCATTTGCCTCTCGTTTTCCTCTCCCCCACTTCACTCTTGCCGTTTTATTCGCCCTCTCTTTTCTGTTCGCCTCCATCTTTCTTTTTGCCCCTCGCACTTTCTGCCGTTATGTCTGAAATTGGGGAAATTATCGTCGATATGGACAATAACAACATGGAAAATTCTGATGCTCCGGCTGACGAACCCCTATCTTACATACAAAAAAATTCCGAATTGGTAGTGGTAATATTATTGGAAAAGGGGTCATTCAAGATTTCTTTACTTGTGCCGGTGCTTTGCCTACTGTGGGTAGTTCTATTCTTCATAGAACTAGTAGTCTTGCGGACGCTATTGCCATGCTTATCGTTGAACTTGAAAGACAATTTATGCACATGCAACCTTGCATACAAAGGATTTTCCTAGAATTTTCTAATATTGAGCATTCTTCTGTTAAGCGTGCCGCTACTATCTTTTTGGCTCATGAGTTTAGATTTATAATAAAAGAGGCCAAAGAGATCTTTGCGCACTATAGGGTGGACGCTGGCCGTCCTCCCATAGAGGCTATCCTCTTTGATCAAGAGGAAATAATGCGTTTTCAATCTCTAGACTATGTTGCTTTTAATGAAAACCTTAGAAAAAGGGTTCCTACCAATGTTCTAGTTGATAGAATTTCTGAACTTAATGATGATTTTGCTATTCGAAACAATGAGCTAGGATACTCTCTCGAGTATAGGCTTACGAAATACTGTCAAAAGAATGCTTATAATGATGAATTGGTTGTGCAATACGAAGGGCCGAAGGAGGAACCTATACCTCCAAAGATTGATCTTGGGGACTTCTGTCCCATTAAATTTAGCCCTTTTGATTACTTTTGCTCCTCAAAGAAAACTTGCTGCTGAACGTAGAGAATATGAAATGAGTTTTCGCGATCTATCCTATTATTATGGCAATACCTAGATCTATCCTTGCCTTTATGCCAGCTAGGGGCGTTAAACGATAGCGCTTGTTGGGAGGCAACCCAAGTTTTTTTTTAGTTTTTTTCTTTTTGCTTCTGTTTAGGAATAAATATTTGATCTAGCCTCTGGTTAGATTTGTTTTTATGTTTTAGTTAGTGTTTGTGCCAAGTTAAACCTGTAGGATCTTCTTGGACGATAGTTATTTGATCTTGCTGAAAATTCCAGAAACTTTCTGTTCACGAAAACAATTGTTAAAAATTATCAGAACGTGATATGATGTTGATTCCAATTGTAGGAGATCAATAAACAAATTTTTTAGGTCGTCCTATTTTATCTCAATTTTTAGAGTTCCAGAAGTTTGCGTTACTTACAGATTACTACAGACTGTTCTGTTTTTGACAGATTCTGTTTTTCGTGTGTTGTTTGCTTATTTTGATGAATCTATGGCTAGTAAAATAGTTTATAAACCATAGAGAAGTTGGAATACAGTAGGTTTAACACCCATATAAATAAAGAATGAGTTCATTATAGTACCTTGAAGTGGTGTTTTGTTTTCTTTCGCTAACGGAGCTCACTAGATTTTCTGCCAAGTTTTGTGTCGTGAAGTTTTCAAGTTTTGGGTAAAAGATTTGATAGATTATGGAACAAGGAGTGGCAAGAGCCTAAGCTTGGGGATGCCCATGGCACCCCATGATAATCTAAGGGCACCAAAAAGCCAAAGCTTGGGGATGCCCTGGAAGGCATCCCCTCTTTCGTCTACTTCCATCGGTAACTTTACTTGGATCTATATTTTTATTTACCACATGATATGTGTTTTGCTTGGAGTTTCTTGTATTATTTGAGTCTTTATTTGTTAGTTTACCACGATCATCCTTGCTGTACACACCTTTTGAGAGAGACACACTTGATTCAGAATTTATTAGAATACTCTATGTGCTTCACTTATATCTTTTGAGCTATATAGTTTTTGCTCTAGTGCTTCACTTATATCTTTTAGAGCACGATGGTGGAATTGTTTTATAGAAACTATTGTTATCTCATGCTTCACTTAGATTATTTTGAGAGTCCTAAAAAACAGCATGGTAATTTGCTTTAATTATAATAGGCATCCAAGATTAGTAAAAATTATATTATGAGTGTGTTGAATGCTATGAGAAGTTCGATGCTTGATAATTGTTTTGAGATATAAAGATGGTGATATTAGAGTCATGATAGTTGAGTAGTTGTGGATTTGAGGAATACTTGTGTTAAAGTTTATGATTCCCGTAGCATGCATGTATGGTGAACCGTTATGTGATGAAGTCGGAGCATGATTTATTTATTGATTGTCTTCCTTATGAGTGGCGGCCGGGGACGAGCGATGGTCTTTTCCTACCAATCTATCCCCTAGGTGCATGCGCGTAATACTTTGCTTTGATAACTTGTAGATTTTGGCAATAAATATATGAGTTCTTTATGACTAATGTTGAGTCCATGGATTATACGCACTTCCTTCCTTCCACCATTGCTAGCCTCTCTAATACCGCACACTTTTTGCCGGTATCATACACCCACCATATACCTTCCTCAAAACAGCCACCATACCTACCTATCATGGAATTTCCTTAGCCATTCCGAGAAATATTGCCATGCAACTTACCACCGTTCCGTTTATTATGACATGCTCCATCATTGTCATATTGCTTTGCATGATCATAGTTGACATCCTATTTGTGGCAAAGCCACCGTTCATAATTCTTTCATACATGTTACTCTTGATTCATTGCATATCCCGGTACACCGCCGGAGGCATTCACATAGAGTCATATTTTGTTCTAAGTATTGAGTTGTAATTGTTGAGTTGTAAGTAAATAAAAGTGTGATGATCATCATTTTTAGAGCATTGTCCCAAGTGAGGAAAGGATGATGGAGACTATGATTCCCCCACAAGTCGGGATGAGACTCTGGACGAAAAAAAAGAGGCCATAAAAAGAGAAAAGGCCCAAAAAGAAAAAATGAGAGAAAAAGAGAGAAGGGACAATGTTACTATCCTTTTACCACACTTGTGCTTCAAAGTAGCACCATGATCTTCATGATAGAGAGTCTCCTATGATATCACTTTCATATACTAGTGGGAATTTTTCATTATAGAACTTGGCTTGTATATTCCAATGATGGGCTTCCTCAAAATGCCCTAGGTCTTCGTGAGCAAGCGAGTTGGATGCACACCCACTTAGTTTCCATTGTTGAGCTTTCATATACTTATAGCTCTAGTGCATCCGTTGCATGGCAATCCCTACTCACTCACATTGATATCTATTAATGGGCATCTCCATAGCCCGTTGATACGCCTAGTTGATGTGAGACTATCTTCTCCCTTTTTGTCTTCTCCACAACCACCATTCTATTCCACATATAGTGCTATATCCATGGCTCACGCTCATGTATTGCGTGAAGATTGAAAAAGTTTGAGAACACCAAAAGTATGAAACAATTGCTTGGCTTGTCATCGGGGTTGTGCATGATTTAAATCCTTTGTGTGGTGAAGATAGAGCATAGCCAGACTATATGATTTTGTAGGGATAACTTTCTTTGGCCATGTTATTTTGAGAAGACATGATTGCTTAGATAGTATGCTTGAAGTATTATTATTTTTATGTCAATATTAAATTTTTGTCTTGAATCTTTCGGATCTGAAATATTCATACCACAATTAAGAGAATTACATTGAAAATTATGCCAAGTAACATTCCGCATCAAAAATTATGTTTTTATCATTTACCTACTCGAGGACGAGCAGGAATTAAGCTTGGGGATGCTTGATACGTCTCCAACGTATCTATAATTTTTGATTGCTTCATGCTATATTATATTCTGTTTTGGACATTAATGGGCTTTATTATACACTTTTATATTATTTTTGGGACTAACCTATTAACCGGAGGCCCAACCCAGAATTGCTGTTTTTTTTGCCTATTTCAGTGTTTCGCAGAAAAGGAATATCAAACGGAGTCCAAACGGAATGAAACCTTCGGGAATGTGATTTTTAGAACAAACGTGATCGAGAGGACTTGGACCCTACGTCAAGAAAGAAACCAGGAGGGCACGAGGTAGGGGGGCGCGCCTACCCCCTGGGCGCGCCCTCCACCCTCGTGGGGCCCATGTTGCTCCACCGACGTACTTCTTCCTCCTATATATACCTACGTATCCCCAAACTACCAGATGTGGAGCCAAAAACCTAATTCCACCGCCGCAACCTTCTGTACCCGTGAGATCCCATCTTGGGGCCTTTTCCGGCGTCCTGCCGGAGGGAGCATTGATCACGCAGGGCTTCTACATCAACACCATAGCCTCTCCGATGATGTGTGAGTAGTTTACCTCAGACCTTCGGGTCCATAGTTATTAGCTAGATGGCTTCTTCTCTCTCTTTGGATCTCAATACAAAGTTCTCCATGATTCTCGTGGAGATCTATTCGATGTAATCTTCTTTGCGGTGTGTTTGTTGAGACCGATGAATTGTGGGTTTATGATCAAGTTTATCTATGAACAATATTTGAATCTTCTCTGAATCCTTTTATCTATGATTGGTTATCTTGGCAAGTCTCTTCGAATTATCAGTTTGGTTTGGCCTACTAGATTGATCTTTCCTGCAATGGGAGAAGTGCTTAGCTTTGGGTTCAATCTTGCGGTGTCCTTTCCCAATGACAGTAGGGGCAGCAAGGCACGTATTGTATTGTTGCCATCGAGGATAACAAGATGGGGTTTATATCATATTGCATGAGTTTATCCCTCTACATCATGTCATCTTGCTTAAAGCGTTACTCTGTTCCTATGAACTTAATACTCTAGATGCATGCTGGATAGCGGTCGATGTGTGGAGTAATAGTAGTAGATGCAGGCAGGAGTCGGTCTACTTGTCTCGGACGTGATGCCTAGCCTAGATATTCTCATAACCATGCTCAGTTCTGTCAATTGCTCAACAGTAATTTGTTCACCCACCGTAATACTTATGCTCTTGAGAGAAGCCACTAGTGAAACCTATGTCCCCCGGGTCTATTTTCCATCATATTAATCTACCGACAACAGCTATTTCTGGCGCCGTTTTTATTTTGTTTTCTTTACTTTGCATCTTTATCATAAAAATACCAAAAATATTATCTTATCATATCTATCATATCGCACTCTCGTAAGTGACCGTGAAGGGATTGACAACCCCTTTATTGCGTTGGTTGCGAGGATTTATTTTTTTGTGTAGGTGCGAGGGACTCGTGCGTGGCCTCCTACTGGATTGATACCTTGGTTCTCAAAAACTGAGGGAAATACATACGCTGCTTTACTGCTTCACCCTTTCCTCTTCAAGGGAAAACCAACGCAGTGCTCAAGAGGTAGCAACCACACACTCGCGTCCAAAAAAGGAGTGATAGAAAAAGAATTTGCAACGACTAAGAAGAACACTTATTATAAAACAGCTCATACTAATTTAAGAGCCCCCAAGTGACTTGGGAAAAAGAATCTTATGTGTAATGATTGTATGTACCGAAGTACTTATATCATATCTGTGTTCACCCAAACTTTAAACACGTCTTAACCGACCGTCGGCTTCTCCCTCTTCGGTCAAGGGCCGAAAAGTGTTATGTACTCCACCTGTCTAGAATATCGACGGTGTTTCCGATAACCAGGCAATCAAGCCATAAGGCTGTAAAAGACAAAGCGCGCTCAGGGAACTTATGCTATATTACTGACGAAGTGTAAGAAGCATCTTCGCAGAAAATAGTACCCCCACCGATACCTTTCTTCGGTTGCTCATTGTTACTATGAGACTTGTGCAATAGATTTTTTGTACTCATGAGTTCCGTTGTGTGCCGACCATGATTGAAAATAATAAGAGCGCTAGCTTTCGGCTTCACCCAGTCTGAGGTCCGAGCTCGGATGACCCGGTCGTGACAATCGCAGAGGTGCTCCCTTTACTCCCTAGCCGAACAATTGGGAACGTAGGGGTAAACACAGGAGCAAGGCAACCCAGCTTGCAGAACACTTAAGTCAACATGGTGCATATTGTGGTGTAATACACGAACAAGGAACGAAGCCATACAAGTTTAATCATATGCAGGAGGAAAGGCTTCGTAAAAGAAGCCCCCAAGTAAACGGGGAATTTGTGTGTCACAAACAAAGTTTTTACAAGGAAGTTTTTCACATACAATTTTTTGCCAAAAAAGTATAATGCTTGGTCGAACCGCACAAAATTTAAAACTAAAAGTTTTTGAGCATGAAAGCGACTTAGCTGGTTAATGTGCTCGGTGTTGATGCGTGGCCCGAGCTTGCGGCGGGACAATGTCCCAGCCCCAAGCCGGTCCTGAGGTGGCGGAGCTAAGAGCTCGGCACTCCGAAGTGGCGATATAGCACGGCCAATGCAGGCCGACAGTGTGACACCGTAGTCCCCCCTGTGGGTTAATGAAGTGATGACGAAGCCCCCTGTCCAGCTGAGGTGACGTGGTACGCCCGTACGCCGAGGTGACAGCGTTGCCCGACCCGGATCATTTACCTGTGCACAGAAAATAGTGCAAGCCGGAGATAATAGGAATAATAATAAAATAAAATAAATGTTTCATAATTAATAATTTATGCAAAGTGAGGAATAAAAGAAATATGGCCCGTGTGCCGAACACTCGATGACGTAGAATTCTCTCAACAATGCCGAAGTCCCCGAGGCAACCGAACATGTCGGTATGGCAATTCGACCAACAAGGTGATCACGCGAGCCGATTGGGAGGACGACGTTGGCTTGCGGAAGTGACCGCGTGATGCAGTCGAAGTCGATCACCTACACACATAAATAGTGTGGTCTAAAAAGAACAATATAAATATATGTAAAATCCTTGCATAATTGCTTTTCACAAAAATAATTTATTCAAAGAGATGTGGCCTGGCGCCGAAGTCAATGTCGATGCAAGGCGTCGGCATGACGCGGTGAAGGCATGGCAAAGCCTGAATTCACAAGCCGGTCCGAGTTCCGGATCCGGCGTTCGCCGAAGGGTATACAGAAACTGACCGAACCACCACGCGACCGTTGTTAATGCGGCCATCCTTTGACAGACCTGTGTACAGATGATGGAACAAACCAGAGTAATAATTCCTCAGGAAAAATAAACCCAGGCAAGAAAATTACTAGGATTAATAACACCTGGTTTATCTGTTGTAGCAATATGAAGAAAGGTTACTCCCAAAGTTGGGACTTGATCCGCACACCCATTGCATGATGGGCGATGAAGCGACAGCATGGCTATGCTGACAAAGGTTGGCTCACCGAGGCAAAGCCCCCGGTCCAGCTAACATGACGAAGCTGGTTGGCTGGTGACGCCGAAGTCTCCGGAGTAGGTTCATGAAGAGATGGCGAAGCCCCCGGTCTAGCCGAGATGACAGAGCGGGTCAGTAAGGAGATGTTGCAGCTGCCATGTCAACCGAGGTGTTGAAGCAGTTCGGTGTGATGGACATCGGCTTGAAGAAGCAACAGTGCGGCCATGCCGATGCTGGTCATAACTTGTGATGCGGTCAATGCCGGATTGATGAAGTGACTGAGCGCCGATGTCAGCGCGCCTAACCCGTGCAATCCGTGGGGCGATGGTGTTGGTGATGATCTAGCCTTCGCGATGCCGAACTCTTGTTCGGCTTGCCGAGCTGATGATCCGATAAGGTTAGGCTCGGCTCGATGAAGCGACAATCTGTCTAGCGCAGGTCGGCTGACGTGGAGCAATGTTACCGGACTGGTTCGACACCAGCGTGACGGTGAAGAGTACCTCCGAAAAGGAGAAAAATTTGTGAGCATGTGTTCGGAAACAAAATACGATACCCTACAAAGAGATTCTTCCAAAAAGGTTGTCCAATATCCCGTTCATGAAGAAAGATGAACTCAGGTCGGATTCGTATTCGCACAGAAAACAAATCCGAAAAGTGATGCACTAATCGGAAGGTTCCCAGAGTTTGGACGGTCGGATCAAGCTGAAATTTTGAGAAGTGGTAGATATAGGAATTCCTCAGCCGATCAACGGTTGGATCTTCCAAAGGACGTCCGAGCTAGACGCTGGACACCACGCTCCAAACTCGTCCAGATTCCCGTCCAGATTCGACAGGGCTCCGGTATATCAGAGATCGGCGGAGATTGCTCCATCCGAACGCGACGAAATTTTACAGTGTTGTCGTAGACTCAATTCCGCACAATTCAACCGAAGGAATTGTCAAAGCGATGCTCGAGGAGGTGGTCGTAGCGGATACAAGTTCGCTGTTTGGAAAAACAACACGGTCACCTGAGGGCAATGTTGACATTGAGCCCCCGAGCTCCATGGATGATTCCTCCATGATCATGATAGAGATCGGAGTTGATGTTGATGAGGGCCCTCATCCGAACATGACGATTGGAGGGAGGGCTGATAATCCCCAAGTGCAGGGAATCATCGTAGCAATTCCCAAAGGTGGAAGTGATAAGTATGGAGTGTCGAACCCACAAGGAGCTAAAGGTAAGATCAATATTCTCTCAAGCTCTATCTTCCACTGATGCGACTCTACGTATACTGAACGCTTGCTTCCAACTAGAAACGAGAAATAAAACTATGTTGTGGGTACGAAGAGGATAACTTTGCATGGTATCAGAGAGCTAAAATATAAAAGTAGGTGCTGTTATCATAAAGTTAGAATATATTACTAAATATTATAAATAGCGAGTGTGGAATAATGATGGGTCGGTGTGCGGTATTGTCCTAGGCAATCATTAACAAGATCGGTAATCACTATTGCAATTTCATACGAGGGAGAGGCATAAGCTAACATACTTTCCCGTCTTGGATCATATGCACTTATGATTGGAACTCTAGCAAGCATCCACAACTACTAAGGATCATTAAGGTAAAACCCAACCATAGCATTAAAGCATCAAGTCCCCTTTTATCCCATATGCAACAACCCCCTTACTCGGGTTTAAGCTTCTGTCACTCTAGCAACCCACTATAAGCGAATCATGAACGTATTGCAACACCCTACAACGGGAATCCCTCACGCTTGCGCGACATGGAGGGCACAATAGGACAGCACCAAAATAAAACATACAACTCATACCAATCTAGATCATCAATCAACCCAAAGACAAAGGATATCTACTCAAAACATCATAGGATGGCAACACATCATTGGATCATAATATGTGGCATAAAGCACCATGTTCAAGTAGGGATTACAACGGGGTGCGGGAGAGTGGACCGTGTAAAAGAGATGAAGATGGTGATGATGATGGTGATGTTGATGAAGACGATCACCGAGGTGAAAATTCCCCTCCCGATGGCACTCCGGAGCCACCGAAAGAGAGGAGGAGAGGTTCTCCCCCTTGTGCTTCCTCCTCCATGGCCTCCCCCCTAGATGGGGAGAGGTTCTCCCTCTGGTCCTTGGCCTTCATGGCGATGATTGCCCCTCCGAGATCCTCCTCCATGGCCTCCGGTGATGATGGCCCCCTCCGGCAGGGTGCCAGAGAGGGCCTAGATTGATTTCTCGTGGCTACAGAGGCTTGCGGCAGAGGAACTTCCGATCTAGGTTATTTCCCGAAGGTTTCTGTATTTATAGGAGAAGTTGGCATTGACTTCACGTCAGGGGGGCTCTCGAGGAGTCCACGAGGCACAGGGGCGCGCCCCCCACCCTCGTGGTCGCCCCCCCCGGGACTCCCCTCCGGTAGATTCTTGTTCCAGTATTTTTCATATTTTCTAATAAAATTCTCCGTTGATTTTCATCGCATTCCGAGAACTTTTATTTATGCACAAAAACAACACCACGGTAGTTCTGCTAAAAACAGCGTCAGTCCGGATTAGTTCTAATCAAATCATACCAAAATCATATAAAACTATTGTAAACATGGCATGAATATTTCATAAATTATAGATACGTTGGAGACGTATCAGCATCCCCAAGCTTAATTCCTGCTCGTCCTCGAGTAGGTAAATGATAAAAGAAATAATTTATGAAGTGTGAATGCTAGCAAGTGCACAAGTTTGATCAATGATAATTTGAATCACCTTTTCTAGCACAATTATATGTCATAATAGTAGCTCATCTCATAAAACTTTTCATGATAAAGTAACAAGCTATTCACATGTTAAAGTATAGATCATAAACTTTCTTGAAACTAACAAACTATATTCTCAGTCATCAAACAATTGCAATTCATCTTATTTTCCAGAAGGGTCTATGTCAGAGCTTTGATTCAGCAAACTCCACATACTCAACTATCATTTAATCTTTCACAACTGCTAACACTCACATGATATTTATGGGTTCAAAGTTTTAATCGGACACAGAGAAAGATAGGGGCTTATAGTTTTGCCTCCCAACCTTTTACCTCAAGGGTAATGTCAACAATAATAACTCATGAAAACCTACATCCAAGTGGATATATATATCCGGATCACTCCAACACAAAGTGCTTGCCAAAGGAAAAAGTGTAAAAAGGAAAGGTGATGATCACCATGACTCTTGTATAAGGGTAGAAGGTAAAAGTAAAAGATAGGCCCTTCGCAGAGGGAAGCAGAGGTTGTCATGCGCTTTTATGATTGGATGCACAAAATCTTAATGCAAAAGAACGTCACTTTATATTGCCTCTTGTGATAGAGACCTTTATTATGCAGTCCGTCGCTTTTATTTCTTCCCTATCAGAAGTTCGTATAAAGCTTATTTTCTTCGCACTAATAGATCATACATATTTAGAGAGCAATTCTTATTGCATGCACCGATGACAACTTACTTGAAGGATCTTACTCAATCCATAGGTAGGTATGGTGGACTCTCATGGCAATACTAGTTTAAGGGATATTCGGAAGCACAAGTATTATTTCTACTTGGTGCAAAGAATTTGGCTAGCATGAGAGGGAAAGGCAAGCTCAACATGTTGGATGATCCAAGACAATATAACATTTCGAATATAGGAAAACATAACCCATTAAGTTGTCTTCCTTGTCCAACATCAACCTTTTAGCATGTCATATTTTAATGAGTGCTCACAATTACAAAAGATGTCCAAGATTGTATATTTATATGTGAAATATCTCTTCCTTCAATAATCTTTCATGAATTGTTCAAGTGACCAATTCAATGTTTGTTAACCTTCAATAAGTTTACTACCTATACTTATTCTTTGTGAAGTCATTACTCCCCATGGTATAAGCATATGAAACATATATAAATTCAGATTTATGACATTCAATTCATTCAACCATTTACTCATAGGATATACGTGAAGCACGTGAGTAAATGACAAACTACTCCAAAAAGATACAAGTGAAGAACACTGAGTAGTCAAATAATTAACTAGCCATGGGAGGATTCTTTTTCATTAAAGATTTCAGATCCAATGATTTTATTCAAACAGAAAGTAAAAATGAAAATACGCTCCAAGCAAAACACATATCATGTGATGAATAAAAATATAGCTCCGAGTAAGGTATACCGATAGTTTTGAAGACGAAAGAGGGGATGCCTTCCGGGGCATCCCCAAGCTTAGGCACTTGAGTCTTCCTTGAATATTACCTTGGGGTGCTTTGGGCATCCCCAAGCTTAGGGTCTTTCCACTCCTTATTCTCCTCATATCGATATCTCACCCAAAGCTTGAAAACTTCAATCACACAAAACTTAACGGAACTTCATGAGATAGGTTAGTATGATAAATAGTAAACCATTCACTTTGGTACTGTCAAAGACAAGGTTCATAATTTTTCTCACACAATGTCTACTGTACCATATCATTTCTACAATTTATATTGATAAATATAAGCCATAAAAACTAGAAAACAAGCAAACTATGCAATGAAAACAGAATCTGTCAGGAACAGAACAGTCTGTAACGATCTGAACATAAACCATACTTCTGCTACTCCAAAAATTATGAAATAAATTGGTGGACGTGAGGAATTTGTCTATTAATCTTCTGCAAAAAGAATCAACTCAAAAGCGCTCTTCTGTAAAAATGGTAGCTAATCCCGTGAGCGCAAAGTTTCTGTTTTTTACAGCAAGATCACATTAACTCTCACCCTAGTCTTCCCAAAGGTCTTACTTGGCACTTTATTGAAACAAAAGCTATAAAACATGATTACTACAGTAGCTTAATCATGTAAACACACAAAAACTGAAAGGGTAAATATTGGGTTGTCTCCCAACAAGCGCTTTTCTTTAGTGCCTTTTAGCTAGCCATGATGATTTCAATGATGCTCACATAAAAGAAAAGAATTGAAACATAAAGAGAGCATCATGAAGAATATGACTAGCACATTTGAATCTAGCCTACTTCCTCTGCCTAGGGATTTTGTGAGCACATAATTTATAGGAACAAGAATCAACTAGCATAGGAAGGCAACACAAGTATAACTTCAAAACTTTAAGCACATAGAGAGGAAAGTTGATATTATTGCAACTCCTACAAGCATATATTCCTCCCTCAAAATAATTTTCAGTAGCATCATGAATGAATTCATCAATATAACCATCACATAAAGCATTCTTTTCATGATCTACAAGCATAGAAAATTTTCTACTCTCCACATAAGCAAAATTCTTCTCATTCGGAATAGTGGGGTCACAATTTCCTAAAGTTGACACTCTTCCAAACCCACTTTAGATGATATATTATTCATACTCCAAAAGATATAAGTGAATTTCATGGAGCATTCTACAATTAATATAGACTAACCAATATCCAAGCTCAAAATATATAAGTGAAGCACATGAAGCATTCTATAAAACCATACTCAAAAAGAATTTAGTGAAGCACAAAGAGCAATTCTATAAGATCATACTTAAAAGATATAAGTGAAGCACATGAAGTATTCTATAAATCAATGAAGGGCTATCTCATGCTACCATGCTCCTTAAAGGAAAGACAAAAACACAAAGGACACAAATCATGTGAACAAAACAAAAACCGAGGTATACCGATATTTGTTGAAGAAGAAAGATGGGATGCCAACCGGGGCATCCCCAAGCTTAGATGCTTGAGTAACCTTTTTTTTACTTGGGGTGCCTTGGCATCCCCAAGCTTGAACTCTTGCCTCTCTTTATTCTTCTCATATTGATAGCTCCTCGATCTTTGAACACTTCATCCACACAAAACTTTAATAAAAAAAAACATTGTGAGATCCGTTAGTGTAATAAAGCAAACTACCACTTTGAGGTACTGTAATGAACTCATTATTTATTTATATTGGTGTTAAACCTACTGTATTCCAACTTCTCTATGGTTCATACCCCCGATACTAGCCATAGATTCATCAAAATAAGCAAACAACACACAAAAAACAGAATCTGCCAAAAACAGGACAGTCTGAAGTGATCTGGAAGTTCAGTAAACTTCTGTAACTCCTAAAATTATGAAATAAATATGAAAATTTGAACAATTTGTACAGAAGTAATGCTCAGAAAGTTTCGGACCCACTTGACCTTCCAGTAAAAAATGTAAAATCACGCGCTACAACCAAAGTTTCTGTTTTTGTTCTGCACATAGTAAATAAGCAATCTAATCATCCTAAAACCAAAGCTTGGCTAATTTTTATAATACAATGGATATACACAAGGGGATAATTATTTACAGAGAAACTTCCATGAAAAATTCTACATTGTTTCCGTGAGCATGAACACAAGTGCTCAAGGTCGACCCTCACTTCTTCAATGCATAACTTTCCAATCACTTCTCTTTTTGAAAAACTTTTTAGGCATGAGAGGCAAGTAAATTTTTTTTTTTGTATTTTCAGTCTTTTAAATTTTTTTGTATGTTTCACCCACAACTAAACAGAAACAAAAAGGAAAAACAAAATCTACTTAGTGAAGAAAGTAAACAAGCACACACGAGAATATCAACCCCACGCTATTGCTCCCCGGCAACGGCGCCAGAAAAGAGCTTGATAATCCCCAAGTGCAGAGAATCATCGTAGCAATTCCCAAAGGTGGAAGTGATAAGTATGGAGTGTCGAACCCACAAGGAGCTACAGGTAAGATCAATATTCTCTCAAGCCCTATCTGCCACTGATACGACTCTACGTACACCGAACGTTTGCTTCCAACTAGAAACGAGAAATAAAACTACATTGTGGGTACGAAGAGGATAACTTTGCATGGTATCGGAGAGCTAAAATATAAAAGTAGGTGCTGTTATCATAAAGTTAGAATATATTAGTAAATATTATAAATAGCGAGTGTGGAATAATGATGGGTCGGTGTGCGGAATTGTCCTAGGCAATCGTTAACAAGATCGGTAATCACTATTGCACTTTCATACGAGGGAGAGGCATAAGCTAACTTACTTTCCCGTCTTGGATCATATGCACTTATGATTGGAACTCTAGCAAGCATCCGCAACTACTAAGGATCATTAAGGTAAAGCCCAACCATAGCATTAAAGCATCAAGTCCCCTTTATCCCATACGCAACAACCCCCTTACTCGGGTTTAAACTTCTGTCACTCTAGCAACCCACTATAAGTGAATCATGAACGTATTGCAACACCCTACAGCGGGAATCCCTCATGCTTGCGCGACATGGAGGGCACAATAGGACAACACCAAAATAAAACATACAACTCATACCAATCTAGATCATCAATCAACCCAAAGACAAAGGATATCTACTCAAAACATCATAGGATGGCAACACATCATTGGATCATAATATGTGGCATAAAGCACCATGTTCAAGTAGGGATTACAGCGGGGTGCGGGAGAGTGGACCGCGTAAAAGAGATGAGGATGGTGATGATGATGGTGATGTTGATGAAGACGATCACCGAGGCAAAAATTCCCCTCCCGATGGCACTCCGGCGCCACCGAAAGGGAGGAGGAGAGGTTCTCCCCCTTGTGCTTCCTCCTCCATGGCCTCCCCCCTAGATGGGGAGAGGTTCTCCCTCTGGTCCTTGGCCTTCATGGCGATGATGGCCCCTCCGAGATCCTCCTCCATGGCCTCCGGTGATGATGGCCCCCTCCGGCAGGGTTCCAGAGAGGGCCTAGATTGTTTTCTCGTGGCTACAGAGCCTTGCGGCGGCGGAACTTCCGATCTAGGTTATTTCCCGAAGGTTTCTGTATTTATAGGAGAAGTTGGCGTTGATTTCACGTCAGGGGGGCTCTCGAGGAGTCCACGAGGCACAGGGGCGCGCCCAGGGGGGTGGGCGCGCCCTCCACCCTCGTGGCCCCCCCGGGACTCCCCTCCGTTAGATTTTTGTTCTAGTATTTTTCATATTTTCTCGAAAAATTCTCCGTTGATTTTCATCGCATTCCGAGACCTTTTATTTCTGCACAAAAACAACACCACGGTAGTTCTGCTAAAAATAGCGTCAGTCCGGGTTAGTTCTAATCAAATCATACCAAAATCATATAAAACTATTGTAAACATGGCATGAATACTTCATAAATTGTTGATACGTCGGAGACGTATCAAGGGAACAGTCCTCGGTCAAGCCAAGGTGACCAGTCGAGCTGGCGATGAAGACACTGGCAGCGCAGTTGATCTGCAGGTGAGCCATTGATCTTTTGCCGATCACACAGCGGAACTCTCAATGAAAATACCATTGTCGGTGTCAAAACCGGCAGATCTCGGGTAGGGGGTCCCAAGCTGTGTGTCAGGGATCGATGGGTAACAGGAGACAGGGGACACGATGTTTACCCAGGTTCGGGCCCTCTCTATCAAGGTAATACCCTACTTCCTGCTTGATTGATCTTGATGAATATAGGGTTACAAGAGTTGATCTACCTCGAGATCATATGTTGTGGTCTAAAACCTGAGGGTATGATGAATAATGTCATAATAATCTATCGACTAGCCTGGCCTTGGCCTATATAATGCACCAGAGGCCTAGGATAACAAGAGTTCTAGCCGAATACGTTTGTGGAGAGGAGTCCTTGTCCTGATCACCAAGTCTTGCAGAATCTTCCTTGTATGCGGCATGGGCTATCCAAAGTGGCCCATGATAGAACTTCCACGGGGGTCCTCGGCCCGATCCACCTGGTCGGGAGACGACGTGGTGAGTACCCCCTAGTCCAGGACACCGTCATCTGTCATAAGCTTTCATCATATCAAACTTCAAAGCACAAAAAATATCTTACCTAGAGTTGCTCCTTTTCATAAAATGTAAGCATTCGTAGACACATATGATATTTTCAGTTATTAACCTTCCTAGCACAAATGTTGATTGTTCATCGAAAATAATATTAGGCAAAATAAGCTTAAGTCTGTTGGCTACCACCTTGGATGCTATCTTGTAAAGAAATTTGCTGAGACTAATAGGTCTGGACTGTGTCAAAAGGGATGGGTTCGTTACCTTCGAGATCAGTACGAGGACTGTGTCATTAATACATTCCCCAAAACACCACCTTTGAAACCTTATCACCACATATGTCCCACTGCCTTTGATAAAAATGCGCTGGGAAGCCAGAATGTCCGGGTGCCTTGGTGGGGAACATCTGGAACAAAGCTTTTTTAACTTCTTCATTTGTGTATGGCGCACATAGGGCTGTGTTCATCTCCTGTGTTGCCTTGTCAGGTACATGCAAGAGGACTTGATCAACTCCCTGGACCCCTTCTGTCGAATATAGGTTCTTATAGAATTCGGTGACCATTTGTTTCAACATTGCTGGATCATCTACCCAAACTCCGAGGGCATTAGAGAGCGCGGGAATCATATGTTTCTTTCGCCTCAAGCTCGCGCTCATATGGAAGAACCTTGTATTTCTATCCACCGTCGAGAGCCAATCTAGCCTAGATCATTGTCTCCACATAATCTCTTCGTGGTGATAAAGTTCCACTAGCTTCTCATTGATTTTGATCTCTGCGTGAGTAGGAGAGGTTCTTGCAGGAACATTGCGCAAGTTCACCAATTCCCCCTTAAGCAGTTTTATATCTTTTCGGACGCTGCCAAGGGTGTCCAAATTCCACTCCGAAAGGATTTTCGAGAGTGCCAAAAGCTTCCCGCGAAGGCCATATGCAGTGTGTTCAGGTGGTACTTCATTCCGTCCTGCAGTAACCATCTCATTCCAAGTCTCGTGAGATGCCCACATGACATCGTATCAAAAATTACCTTTCGGATGTACTTGCACCTCCTCTAGCTCAAGCAGAATTGTCGCATGGTCGGCCGCCGCCGCTGTCAAGTGTGGTAGGCATTCCATAGGGTACCTAGTGACCCAATCCGTGTTTGCGAGGGCTCTTTCCAGCCTCACCTGAGTGTAGGAGCCCCCCGCCACTTTTTTCTCAAAAGTCCAAAAAACGGCCTTGATAGCCTAAATCGAGCAACATGCAAACATCATCCACATCTTTGGATCACTGGATCTGAGCGTTACTGCGATTAGCAACTCCAACTGTTGTTTTAGGCGTAGCACTTAATTTAAAATCCCCCCAAGCATACCCAATGGAGAGGACTCAAAGTAGCTATCCCGTTCAAATCATCCCATGTTTGGTGTCGAAGGTTTGTTTGAGCTTCACCATATACACAGGTTGATCTCCATGGATCATGACCTTCCTCTTCTATCTTTGCATCTATATGATAAACCGAATCACCCAAGATCTCAACTTGAACTGAATTATTCCAAAAAAACAAAAAAAATCCAATGCCACCACTTCTACCTTGACTATCTATTGCATAGGTTTTATCATATCCCAAAGTACTAGCTAGTGCTTATACACGTGTCCCACTAATCCGTGTTTCAACAATGCATAACATGGTAGGGGCAAGCTTCCTCGCGATATCAGGAAGTTCCCACAACGCGACAGTTCCAGAAGAAATAACTCATTGGGCTCGGCGGCGCCCATCCAGAGGGCCCGCCAAAATGCTTTTTGCTGCCAAGGTTGTGCCATCTTTACCATCTTGACCTGTCCTGGTTCTCTTGGGATTTCTCTTCAGAGGGGGACTCATAACTATAGCTCCAGGTGGAACAATAGCTAGTTGATTTCCATTCAAGTGAGCCCCGCTCGGTATCGAGCCATCATTGTTTGATCGAGACCACTAAAGGGTCTCTTCTACGAGTACTTTTGTTTTTTAGGTAAACTCGCAAAGCTTTTTATTAAACCGTCACGTTTACAGGGACAAAGGTAAGATCTCCTGGGTGGCCTAACCAAACATGGCGGTCGGTCCTGAGAGTTAAAGCATGCTTTGCTAGTTTGTGTGCCTCGGTATTCGAGGTTCTAAACTCATGACTAAAGACACATGAAATAAAATTTCTAGAGTGCTGCTTGATCTTCTGCACCACTGCTCCATACGCTGATGATGTCCCTCTGTGTATAGCTTCAACGGCAAGCTTGCAGTCCGATGCCACCGAAATTTTTTGGATATAGACATCATCTTCTAGGGTAAGAGCTTCTCTAATTGCAAGACTTTCCAACACTTCCGGCTCGTCGATGTTTCTGAAAACAACAGCCGACGCTCCCTGATAAACGCCTGAGATGTCCCTGCTGATGGCACCTACAGCACCGTACCCTCCAGCTCTGGGAATCGCCGCATCAACGTTGAGCTTGGCATGCTCCTTGCATGGTGGCAGCCAGTTTGCCGGTCTGGGCTGAGTCCCCGGACGTGTTCTGGTGGCCGGCTTGAAAATCAGCTACAAGTCACTTATGTAGCTCCTTATAAAAGAATGCGTGGAGAAAGGAGTCTGAAACACCCCTTCATGTATAAGTTTCGGGCGAGCATGCCAAATTGCCCAGAGGGTGACAATCATAGTGGTGAACTCGTGCTGAGACAGTCATCCGTTCATAGCAAACAGCCAGCCCTTGGCACTGTCATCCATGTTCATGCAAATATGTTCGGCTAGATCTGCACTTGCGAGGGCCCAAACACTTCTTGACATTGTACAATCCAACATGGAATGACGCCAATTATCTTCAGCTCCACAAATGGCACACTCATGGGACTGAGCCATATTTCGGTGGTGTAGGATGTCATTCGTTGGCAGAGAATGTTGGGCAAGGCGCCATGTGAAAACCTTCAGCTTCGACGGCACTTGCATGCCCCATATGGAAGACCACCCCCTGCGCTCTCCAATATTGCTGGACATGTCCTCTGTACCCTTGAGCCATGCCTCTCTGCCAGTCTTTATATGGAAAATCATGTTATACGCCGACCAAACAGAGAACAAGCCCCTAGGGTCCTCGGCCCATGCCCAAAAATCATTAACTTGTCATGTGCAAATTGGTATCTTGAGTATAGCCTCAGCATCCACAGGTACAAAGACTTGATGCACTAAGTCCTCATTCCACTCTGCTGTACTGTGATTGATCAGCTCATGCACTATTTGAAGCGGGGCTGCAACCAACGAAGAAACAGGCCTGTAGAAGCCTTCCCTTGGAATCCAGTTCTGAGTCCACATATATGTTGATGATCCATCTCCTATCCGGTGAATAATACCTTGCTTCATAATGTTCCTAACATCAATGACTGCTCACCAAATTTGAGAAGGTCGGGACCCTAACTCTGCCTCAAGGATGGATGTGTCTGGGTAGTAGATTGCCTTTAGCATGCGTGCTCTGAGAGACTCAGGATCTTGTAGCAATCACCACGCCTGCCTGGATAGGAGTGCAAGGTTAAATATCTTCATATCCCGAAAGCCGAAACCACCAAGGCTTTTTGGTCTTGTGATTACATCCCAAGACACCCAGCATGGTCATCTTTTTTCCTTCCTTACTTCCCCACGAAAACTCACGGATCATAGGCGTGATGCTTTCACATAACCCCCTGGATAGCCTGAAACGAGACATAGAGAAAACTGGGATGGCTTGCGCCACCGATTTAATTAGTACCTCTTTTCCTGCAGCAGATAAAAGTTTTTCCATCCATCCCTTAATTTTCTCCCAAATCCTATCTCGGAGGTACTTGAAAGTGCCACTCTTAGACTGTCCAACTTCAGTTGGCAAACCCAGATATTTCCCACTTAGCGACTCATTTTGCACATTGAGGCAATCTTTTACTCCTTGTCGAAGAGTGACTGGGCACCCCTTGCTGAATAAGATGGAAGATTTGTCATGGTTAATCCTTTGTCCTGATGAAGCACAATAAATATTTAACAGGTTTGATACCGAATTTGCTCCCTCCATACTAGACTTAAAAAGCAAGAGGCTGTCATCAGCAAACAAAAGATGGTTGACAACTGGTGCTATCGGGGCAACCTTGATTCCAAGCGCTGATGACTGAGTATTGGATTTTAAAAGGCACGAAAGGCCCTCTGCTGCAAGTAAGAATAGATAAGGGGAAATAGGATCTCCCTGTCTAATACCTCTTGTGGGTTTAAATTGTTCCAACTTTTCACCATTAAACAGAACTGAAAACAATACCACTAGTAGAAAACAGGGCTTTGGTCACAAGGCAGTTTTCACATTAGCCCCGGTTCAGTCACGAACCGGGACTAATGTGAGCATTGGTCCCGGTTCGTGAGCCCAGGGGGCCGGCCGGGGCCTCGTGGGCATTGGTCCTGGTTCGTATGGACCCTGTGGTCCCGGTTGGTGGTACAAACCGGGACCAATGGGCCACGCTCCTGGCCCACCACCCTTTAGTCCCGGTTCGTACCACAAATCGGGACTAAAGGGCTGGTCCTAGTTGCGGCCAGTGTTTAGTCCCACCTCGCCAACCGAAGGGGGCTCACACAAGTTTATAAGCCCGTCCCTCTCCGCCTTTTAAAGTGAAAATAGATGCCCTTATACAGGGAATTAGACCTAAATTCACAGTAAATTTCATAGAAATTTATTATGAATTTAGGTTAAATTTTCTCTATAAGCGCATCTATTTTCATTTTTTTATATTTATAAAATAAATAAACCTTAATAAAATAAATAAAACTTAATAAAATAAAATAAAATAAACCTTAATAAATTAAGTAAAATAAAATAAAATAAAACTTAATAAAATAAAATAAAATAAACTACAATAAATAAACCTTAATAAATTAAGTAAAATAGCAGCAGAAAAATAAATAAAAATAGCAGCAGTAAAATAAATAAAAATAAAATGCGTTTGGAAGAGATTGTCCGTTTTGTACACGAAGTGCATCCAGTTTTTGCCGTAACCCTCTCAACTTTCTTGCACATGCTATGTGGATGAAATGATGATATCATGCCAACTTTCAACCTTTTCAGAGTTCATTTGAAATGCTTTTCAATTTTAGGGTCTTATAGCTCAAAATAATTAGTAAATGCATGAAAAATAACAAATGAAGTCAGAAAGGATTGAAAAATGATGATGTGGCTTTGAATGGTGCATTTTGAACACACAAAAAGTCAGGAGTTCAAATAAGTTTAAAAAATGAAATCCCTTTGTAACAGACGAGTTTCCGGATGAAATCCTGATACTTTGAAAGAGATTGTCCGTTTTGTACACGAAGTGCATCCAGTTTTTGCCGTAAC